>NW_026940775.1:0-12439 GCF_032062105.1 Saccostrea cuccullata
GCTGTGTGCTTCAAAAAAAGGGGGGGGGTCGTCTTGAACATAGTAAATAGCCATAACGTTTGAACGGTAAGTACTAGGGCTTTCGTATTTCAAATATGTAATCCTTGTGAAAAGAACTTTTATTGGATACGACGAACTTTGACCCTTTGACCTAGACCTTGGAGAACACATGTGTACATCTGAATCTTTTTTTCTGTTTCGTTTCTATGGCAACCGTGAGCGACTCATTACAATTATTTTGAAAGTAGAAATCACTTTGACACATTGCAAGGAATAAACATTGAAAGTTTCAAAACGATTGCCTGAGTAGTTATTGAGAAAATCGAAATTAAAGAATTTTAACTTTCACCTGGTTTCCATGGCAATAATCGATTATATGAAACTTTTAAATACGAGTTGCAGAACTACAGATACTAATCATTAAAATAAGAAAAGTTTCATGACGAACGTTTAAGGGACCAGAGAGAACACTCTCGGACAAAATTTGTCGCTTTTTACAGGTTTCCATGGCAACGGTAGACATATTGGAACTGAACGACCTCACTGCACAACTACAACCAGTGATCGTCCTTTAAGGAAAGTTTCAGGAAGATTGTCCCAGCCATCTCCGAGAAACAGCCTGGATAAAAAAACATGCGTACAATATCAATATGTCGTCCCCGACTTCGTTCGGGGCGACATAATAACTCCTGAATTTTTCTCATCAATAACTCCTGAATTTTCCCCTTCAATTCGAGCATTTCTGCATTGCAGAGAGCTGATGTGTGTTATGAGATGATAAATCATGTGTGAACTTTCTCAGTTTAGCGGAATCATGAACATTTTCGGCGAGATGAATGTTTTGTATACAGTGGTGATCAAGGCTTTGCGAACCATCAGGAGCGGATCAAAGAATTTATGAATGAATAAAAACTATGGAAATGACGTACCAATTTTTTAATTTATACTTGCACTATCTAATGAAATGAATAATATACAAGTGATAGATATACAAGAAAACGCGAAATGATAATAAATGCAGCTGACAATCGTTATTTTTTTTTTATATAGATAAAATAAAATATTTATAAATTCAAGAGACAAAACAGAAGGAGAATGAATGATGGCAAAATATCACATGACGGGAACTGAATTTTATGAATGAAGATTTTAAAAAGTTACTTGTAAGTTGTATATGTTATATCTGTGTATTCTACTTGGCTGTGTGCTTCAAAAAAAGGGGGGGGGGGGGTCGTCTTGAACATAGTAAATAGCCATAACGTTTGAACGGTAAGTACTAGGGCTTTCGTATTTCAAATATGTAATCCTTGTGAAAAGAACTTTTATTGGATACGACGAACTTTGACCCTTTGACCTAGACCTTGGAGAACACATGTGTACATCTGAATCTTTTTTTCTGTTTCGTTTCTATGGCAACCGTGAGCGACTCATTACAATTATTTTGAAAGTAGAAATCACTTTGACACATTGCAAGGAATAAACATTGAAAGTTTCAAAACGATTGCCTGAGTAGTTATTGAGAAAATCGAAATTAAAGAATTTTAACTTTCACCTGGTTTCCATGGCAATAATCGATTATATGAAACTTTTAAATACGAGTTGCAGAACTACAGATACTAATCATTAAAATAAGAAAAGTTTCATGACGAACGTTTAAGGGACCAGAGAGAACACTCTCGGACAAAATTTGTCGCTTTTTACAGGTTTCCATGGCAACGGTAGACATATTGGAACTGAACGACCTCACTGCACAACTACAACCAGTGATCGTCCTTTAAGGAAAGTTTCAGGAAGATTGTCCCAGCCATCTCCGAGAAACAGCCTGGATAAAAAAAACATGCGTACAATATCAATATGTCGTCCCCGACTTCGTTCGGGGCGACATAATAACTAGATACGATCTCGTTGCGAGCAACGAGTGGGTCTTCCGTCCGATTCTTGATAAGATGAGATAAGATTTTGATTGAGATTTTCATTCTAAAATAATGATTTTTCATAATCTGTAAAAAGACATAGAACATTAAAGACTTTTAAAAAATCGACTTTTGGCCCCTCACGGCCCCAAACATTAGGGATCAACCCTTTTTTCTTCATATCATCTAAAAGCTCTCATGATTTTAATGACTTTTTGTTCAACAACGAAAGATTCTTTTTCGTTTTTGAGTTATTCGCATAAGAAATATTTAGGGGCCAAGCCCTCAACTCCTTAATGGGGACGTTTAGCGAAAAATGAAAGGATTCATATTGTTCAGAACATGATTTTGAACATCATTTGTTTAGTATTACTTGTCAATAAATTTCTCATTTTCGAGATATAAGGCGTCGAAGATTTAGCATTCTGGCCCCTTTTTGGCCCCTAATTATGTAATATACGACATTAAATTCATAATATACAGTTGCAAATTGTTGAGATAAACACTTTTGCTTCAGTAATGTATAACAAAATATTGACTGTTTAAGAGTTATCGAATAAAGACTTTTAGCCCCTTTTGGCCCCTAATTTGAGTGCCCAGCCCCTTTTTCTGGATTTCATCTTGAAGCTCTTAGGATTTTGAACACTTTTTGTTCAACAACTATTCAGAGATTCTTTTTTGTTTTTGAGTTATTCGCAAAAGAAATATTTAAGGGCCAACCCTTCAACTCCCTAATGGGGACGTTAAGCGAAAAATGAAAGGTTGCATATTGTTCAGAACATGATTTTGAACATCTTTTGTTCAATATTACTTATCAAAATAATTCTCACTTTCGAGATATAAAGCGTCAAAGTTTTGGCATTTTGGCCCCTTGTGGCCCCTAATTATGTAATATACGACATAAAAATCATAATATACAGTTGCAGATTGTTGAGATAAACATTTTTGCTTCAGAAATGTATAACAAAATATTGACCGTTTAAGAGTTATCGAAAAAAGACTTTTAGCCCCTTTTGGCCCCTTATTTGAGTGCCCAGACCCTTTTTCTGGATTTCATCTTGAAGCTCTTAGGATTTTGAACACTTTTTGTTCAACAACTATTCAGAGATTCTTTTTCGTTTTCGAGTTATTTGCAAAAGAGATATTTAGGGGCCAACCCTTTAACTCCCTAATGGGGACATTTAGCGAAAAGTGAAAGGTTGTATATTGTTTAGAACATGATTTTGAACATCTTTTCTTCAATATTACTAGCCAAAATATTTCTCACTTTCGAGATATAAAGCATCAAAGATTTAGCATTTTGGCCCCTTTTGGCCCCTAATCATGTAATATACGACATAAAAATCATAATATACAGTTGAAGACTGTTGAGATAAACATTTTTGCTTCAGTAATGTATAACAAAAAACTGATTGCTAAACAGTTATTGAATGAATACTTTTGGCCCCTTTTCCTCCTTAATGTGATGAGTCAGCACTTTATTCTTGGTATCATATTAAAGATCTTGGCATTCCTCACAAATATTGTTCAGTATGTCTTAACAAAATAATTATATTTTAAAAGATATGATACAAAATGTCTCCAAAATTCACTCATGATTCGTGTCCTAGATTTTGACCCCTACCGAGCTTCCATATTGGACCTTTCTGAAAAATTTTAAATCCATTGTGCAATTCAGCAATGTGTCGTCTATCATCGCTGAAAATTTCAACTCTGTAGCTAATGTCGTTTTTGAGTTAACTTAAGGACAAGGAGACCCTCTAAAAATCACTGAAAGGGCGATAACTTCCGACCGGAAGTGAATTTCCAAAAAATGAAAAAAACGTATAAGGTCTAGATAAAGATACATCATCTCTGAAATTTTCAAGTAAATCGGTCGAGCCATCTCTGAGAAATCTTCTGCACAAAAATTGTAAAGAAAAAGGAAGAAGAATAATAATAATAAAAGTGAAAAAAAAACAATAGAATAATAGAAGGGTCTTCCGTTGGAGACGGAAGACCCTAATAATAATAAGAAACCGAGTAAAAACAATCTGTTCCCAAACTCCGTTTGGGGAACATAATAATAATAAGAAACAGAGTAAAAACAATATGTTCCCAAACTCCGTTTGGGGAACATAATAATAAGAAACAGAGTAAAAACAATATGTTCCCAAACTCCGTTTGGGGAACATAATAATAAGAAACAGAGTAAAAACAATATGTTCCCAAACTTCGTTTGGGGAACATAATAATAATAAGAAACCGAGTAAAAACAATATGTTCCCAAACTCCGTTTGGGGAACATAAAAATGTAGGAATTCATTCAGACATAGGTCATACTTCACAGTACACAAAAGATTTTCCGTAATTCAATGTGTCCGCGTACTTTTTTAACAACCCTCGTACGTGTTCCATTTTTGAAAAAGCAGCTGTCAATGATATCAAAAAGTCTTGACTTTATTTTATCGTAGGGAATGGTTATGTATATAGTTGTAAAGTCGTACAGTGTAAGTTTTTAAGCTCTTGATTTTGGTAAAATTTGTTATTTCAAATCTTCAAAAGTTCCTTGAAAATTTTCAGTATTCGCATTTAACCTATAGCTTATTTCACGACACAAAATTGTTAAAGACATTGCATTTATTTTGTCTAATGTTTGAGGAAATATTTTTACTTTAATAAGGAAGAAGTTGATGAACCAACAAATGCAGGTGTTATTTCTAGTGACTTCCTTTACTCTATGATAAGTGTACAGTGGACCCTCATTTATCCGGACGCTTTGGTTCCCAGTCAATTTGTCCGGATATGTGAAGCATCTGGATATCTGAATCAACAGTTAAACAAGACAGAATAACATTTTAAAATTTCGTTCCGAGGAAAAATCGTCCGGATACTGAAGCATCCGGATATCTGGCGTCCGGATATCTGAAGGTCCACTGTATTTGTACATTGATTCATCCTGTCATGTATGATTATATTCAAATTTAATAACGACCCAACTATCTTCAAATGTCATAAGGCAATCATTTAATTCAAAGCATCCTTTACTGAATTAGGAAATATATTAACAGATCTTTTCAAGACTTTTTCGATGCAAGGTTGAAACACCTGGCTTCAACCCTATCAAAATTTTTGTATTTTTTTTAATTATGACTATTTTTGCAAAAGTTTGGCTTTATGAAAGTACTCTTGAACAATTTTGAGATTAATAACCTGAACAGCTCTTCAGGTTCTTATGCAACGAACAGACCAATGAGTATTCATCATGTTAATAAAGTGTAAATCAAGAGAAAGTCTATGTACAGTGTAAGAGGGTGAAGAGACTGCTCATAAAGAAAGTGTTATATACACGCATCAAAATTAAAGGGGATATAATAACGAGCATGGTTATGTGTGAAGGGGAAGGTGTCATCCGTGCGTTATGTAAGTAATACATGTATTTCATATCAGGATTTTTATTCTCTCTCTCTCTCTCTCTCTCTCTCTCTCTCTCTCTCTCTCTCTCTCTCTCTCGCAGCATGCGAGGTGAACCAACTCTTTGTTGTGCCCTTATTTATAGGATGTGGAGGGAAAATCGCTTAAAATCTACCGTTCATGGGGAAAGTCATATATTAAAAAATATCTTAATATACTAGATAAAGCCTTGGTAAGATATTGGCTTACACATAGGGTCCCAAGTATTAGATACTTGTAGAATTTCCGTATCATGATATATTCTTTGATTCAGGAAGAAATTACAATTAATGTAACTTTCATCACCAATCCATTTTAAAATAGAATAGTAAATGAAACAGGAAATAATAAAAGAAACAACGGAATTCTGAACAAAAACACATAACATTAAGATTTTAATTTTCTCCCGAAAAGATGTTTTCCCCTTTTAGAATAATTATATAAATACTGTATTAAAAAGAACATAAATATTAATACTGCGTTTAAAAGTACACTGAAATTAAAGTGCCTAAAATTGCGCGCTACGTAAACCTTGCAAAATTTTCGGATGCATAACCTACATATGTACTTACCATTTAATAGGACATTTTTTCTGGATAACTGTATTTAATTAAAGTAAATAATAAGACACGCGAATTTATGCCAAGAATTCAACTTTGATTTTAGGCTGACTGTTTGCCGTCATATTTAGCACCCGCATGACTCGGGTCTGTCTATATTAAGATTGTCACCTGTATCTGCAGTGTACCTCTGTACACAAGTGGGAAGAATAATTCAACCGAATACACACAGTTCTATTTTTAAAATGATAGTTTATTGTGTTTGAAAATGGGATTTCTAATGTTAAAAATAACCGACCTGAAAATCGTCGGAATTTACAGGGGAGTTGGTAAAACACAGAAAGGTGAACGGAACGGACTTAAAAACATTGATATTTTATATGATAGTATCTATAATTTTTTTTCAAATTCAAAGTTTTTACAATCATTAATCCTGTTTTAATATATATATTTGCAATACAATATTTTGTAGATACATATAGGGTTAGATATAGGGTTAGAGAGGCTTCTCCAGGTACAGATTGGAATTACTTTAAATGACAGAGGGAAATTACAGTCTTTTTTCATTTGAATTTTTATTAACTTGTAATATCTGACTCGTAATTCATACAATTATTCACTGAACCGATGGCCCAATTCATTAATATTTTAAAACATACATGTATATTAAAAAAAACTTTTCTTGCAACATGTAGGTACAAAATTTACATTTTCAATAAAGAGAATAGATATCTCCAAATCGTCAAGACATGGAACCTTGATAAGATAAGAATTTTTGGAATCATAATTTTTTTATTTGAAGGATATCTTAAAATATATATATATTTTTCTCTTTGTCTACCGTTCCGTCCCGTATTCCGTTCCAAGTTTTTGCAACTCCCAATTTATCCGTTTTCTGAAAACGTGTATCGTTTGGAAAATCGATTTTTTAACATAAAAGAATTATTTTGGGTACAAACAGATTTTTTGAAATTTACATTAACGTATTTATAAATTATCTGTCTACTCATATTATTTGTTTACGTATATCTAATAGTCTAGCACTTGACCTAACATTAAAAAGGTTTAAAATGTGAATCATGTGCTTCAATATAATGGGATTCCCGTGACTTGTAATTATATTTCCTGCTTTAATTTTTCAAATCGCAAGCATGGCGGTAGGACGTTTCTATATTTTGTGGACATTTTGCTGTGCTCTAACCGTCGCAGATACTGAAGCTGGATTAAAACCAAAACCCCCAACTCCACCGCCTGTAAATCCCTTCACCCCCGGGGACGTAAAATGGTGTGCATGGAAAATGGGTGGAACCGTTGCCCGTTTTGAAGTTCTACCGGGACTCGGGTGGGATAATCTTCAGAACAAAGATGCTGGGATGCTAGTACAGTTTAACTACTCGGAGTGTCGGACGACGGACGACGGAAGGTACCTCATTCCAGATGGTGTATTTACTGTTCCAATCAAATCCAGTCAGCTAGAAGTCTTCGGAGAATTGTTCCAGCATTGGAATAACTATACAGCCACCACGTCGTCTTCTGTCAACGTCGAAGCGGGACTCCATTTAGGAAGTTTCGGTATCAGTGGAAAATATTCTCATGAATCACAAAGCGTACGTAAGCACCAAATCATGGACAAATCAGTGACAACGCGAGTACAGGCTCGGTATGTACGCTACTCGGCTAAATTACAACCCGACACTCCGCTCAACCCAACCTTCCAAAGGCGACTCAAGAACATTGCATATTATATACAGACCAACAAAACTAATATGGCCCGATACCAGAGTCAGTTGCTTGTGAGAGACTACGGTACACACGTGATTTCAAGCGTTGACGCAGGCGCAATCATTGCACAGTTAGACGAAGTAAAAACAACCTTTAGCAACAGTTACAGCATGGACAGTCAGCAGGTAGTGGCAGCCGCTAGTGCGTCTTTCGGGAGTATATTTAACGTCGGGGCTGAGTACAAGCATAGCGTGTCTAAGGAGGTCATTGATCAATATCTAGGCAACCGAACACACTCAAAGGTAAAGACATTCGGTGGACCCGTGTTTCAGCCCAGCAACTTTTCTCTTAATCAGTGGGCCGCTGAAATTGGTTTGGACCTAGTCCCCGTGGACAGATCAGGTTTTCCTATATACGACCTTATCTCAACACTATCACTTCCAGATCTACCACCGTCTATCCTTTATCCACTCGTCCAAACTGTAAAACAGGCAGTAGAGGAGTACTACAAATTTAATGTCTACAGGGGATGTACCAATATAGACTCACCAAATTTCAGCTTTATTGCTAATGTTGACGACGGCACCTGCGAAAGTCCGGAATCCAACTACACGTTTGGAGGAGTATACCAGAGCTGTAGTCAGTCAGGGCAACTTCATCAAAACCTCTGCAATGGACTCACCCAGAAAAATCCTCTTACTGGTGGTTACTCGTGTCCGAGCGGATATGAAAGTATCTTACTCACAGAGGGCAAACGTTCCGGTTCCGAGAGTAGAAGGAGCTGTCATAGTTGTGGGTTTCTTGGGTGGTCCACCTGTTGTGATAATTACATGGTACACGGACAGGCAAAATATCAAGCTTTTTGGTGTGTAGCACAAGGGCATGTTGACCAACAATCTGGATTCCAGTTTGGTGGTATTTACACCACAACGGTTGATAATCCACTTACGCAATCTCATGGTTGCCCTCTTTACTTCTATCCCTTGAAATTCGGTCTAGACATGAAAGTGTGTGTAAGTGATGACTATGAGCTTGGGTTCCGTTATTCAGTTCCATTTGCTGGAATGTTCAGCTGTATGACGGGAAATCCTTTATTCATTCACCAGGAAGCTTCTTCTCAAAATCCTGAGATGCTGCACTCACTTTTCTCCTATCTGAAGTCCTCAAGTCCCAATTCCTGGCCTCGAGGATGTCCAAAGGGATATAGCATGCATCTGGCCTCAGTAGAAAATTCCTGTGAAATCGATTATTGCGTGAAAGCACATGCTTTTGCCAACAAAGGACTTCCACCTGTGAGGCGACCACCATTTATGGCACTTCCTGGAGACGCGTACGTGGATACCGGAGTGAAAGAGGAGTACATGATTAGTGTCGGCGGAGAAAAGTGGACAGATCTAGCGATGGATCCGTCTTACTCAGACAAGGAAAATCAAAATAGCGACCCACAGACAAATAACAAAGGTGAAGTCTCCACTGGTACCACAGCAGGTATCGTAATTGGGGTCACCCTGGTTGTCATAGCAACTATTGCCATAGTTACCTTAATGTTTAAAAGACACAGGCGATCTAAACGTCCATATCAGAGGATGGATAACCCGGGCGCAAATTTCGTGAATCGTCGGGAGTATGGAACAGCTGGTCAATCGACAGAGCCTTCACAATCTGCCTGAACATTTGATATCAGATCTGTATTTTTCTTTTTTTTTTTTTCTTTTTTTTTTTGAAAAAAAGAAATTACTTACATATTTTTTCTTTCATTAATATTGGACTAAAATATTTGCTTTTACTAAAGGTTATGAATGATATATGTTTTTAATAATGTTTTAAATGTTTATTATGTTTAATTTTAGTCATAATTTTTCTGTCGTGAGTTTCGAATGTTTTACTTTATATTATTTTTGTATTTGTCTTGTTTTGATATTTCCGGCTTACAGAATGTCTTCCTTGAATACGAGTTAAATATTATACATGTATGTCTTTTGTAATTTGTTTACAGAGATATGTTTTAGTTAAATGCATATTAAAACTGTTTTACATATCTAAACTTTTCTTCATTTGAAATTGTAATGTGATGTAATAGCATACTAATTTTGTAAAGTTCTGTTTAAATTAGATTTAAAGTGTTTTTGAATCAAAATAAACAAAAATTAAAGTTAAAACATTAATGTTTACATGAACATGCCAAAATTTAATTCTGTTTATAACTTTCTAATTTACATTAGATTGAAACTGGTTTAAATCTCTTTGAAAGGAATAGATGTATATAGTGATATATTTTTATATTGACTATTCTAATTACAATCATTAATTATGCAAAAATATTAAATGAACTATTCTTTTTGATATCGCTGTCAGCTGCTTTTTTAATAAAATGGAACTCGTACTTACCTTGACATTGGTAATTTGCAAATTATTTTATTGAAAATCGTATGATAAACGTATTGACTTTAACTTTTCTATTGTCAACTTCCCTTACTTATGCAGCGATATACTTTCATCAGCTGCATACGACGTTTAAATATATCTCAGTTGATTCAATATGCAAGAGCATGCTCTACGTATGATCAATTTGTAAAAGGAGGTAAATTATTGACAAACAAGTTAATGACACAAGGATATCAGCAAGTCAAAGTCTGACTGACGCTTTTTCATACTAATTGTTTGTCAATTATTTATATACTGAACTGAGGACGGATTCTTCTGTTATTTCCCGATCATGTCAAGGAGCACACGGCAGGGGTGACCGGTCGGCAGGATATGCTCACTCCTCCATGGTATATGATCCCACATTTGATGTTTTTGAGGTCCGTGTTTGCTCTGCTCCTATTTTGTATTATTTTATGGACTTTTGATCCTTAATACTGTTCGTTATCTCAATATGTTTCATAAATGATGATGGATATTATCCTCCAAGTTGAGAAAAAATCTGATAACATAACATCAAAATTATTTATTACTAAAACTAACCTTAAGCTTTAAATCGGGTGTAAAACTCCGGGGTTTTTTTTTTTGTCGTATAATTATTGTTTAGAACTGAGTAACAGGTACAACAGGTAAACCTCTATAAAGGAGCAGATAAAAAATCAACGGGGCGTGGAAAGCATAGGGAACAATTTATTCTATATCAATAATACATATTAATGTATAATTTGTGCACAAATGATCCAGGGCATGCAATATATATAAAGACCTAGGCGGAAGCCTTAAACAGGTTTAAGGCAATATGGTTTTTAAATTAGTATATAGAGTGTGACTAAACACAATCATATTTTTGGTCAGCACTGTGCACATAAACAGTTGAAAGTAAACTTTAAGAGCAATTCTTTGTAATGATTTGAAATTTTATATAGGAGCTGTGGCACGCATAGTCTCATAATTTCTCCAAACTGTCTATGATAAAAGTCGTTGAACCCTAAACTGAAATCAGGCAAAAATTGGTTGCTATGCTTTATAGCAGGGATGGGGTCAATTACTTTAAAAAGTAATTAATTAAATTACAATTACTTTGACTTTTTCTTCAATTAAATTACAATTAAATTACAGGCTTTCTAAGACACGTAATTAATTAAATTACAATTACTTTACAAAAGTAATTAATTAAATTACAAATTACATTTTCAATTTTTTGATTTTTTTTTAATCATATGAATATGCAGAACAGGGACCATATAAGTGCAGCCTCTGCAAACAAAACAAGAAATAATATGCTAGTAGGCATTGTGTATCTTTGTGGTTTAAATCATAACTAGTACAGAACTATTCAACATCAATTTGATGCAATTGCCTCTACACAAAACCTACATGTACACAAATTGCATGGGTTATGATATTTGATGAACAGGGTTTTTTTAATAGAATAAAATAAGTTGCAACTATAACCCCTCAAATTATATATTTCTTTTTAAGATAACCTTAACATCCTAAATTGCTACTTGTGCTGAACATTTTTACTTCATATTTATATTATACTTTTACAAAACGTATCTTTTTTTCAGATACAAAATTCATTCAAAAAATTCTGTTTAGATGTTAAAATAATTATCAAAATGAAAGTTTTTCTTTTCTCAAACTAGTGTAGCATTTTTAATTGAAATAATTATCCCCCTGTATTGGCTTTGTCATCATAATCATAGAATCAGGGGTTGATTTGTTTTGATTGCAATTTACAGCTGTGATCTGGAGGGCAATTATCTCTTAATTAATACAAACAAGAGAGAACTTCATCAATGACACACACATTCCTTTTCTTTTTTTCTTGACACACACATTCTTATTCTACGTTGATCAAACAACAGATATTGAAAGATAATAAATTATGTATGCTTCATAGTTGAATGGACCTATTAAAGAAATGGTGGTGCAAAATTTAGATAAACAAAAAACAAAAAACAAAAAATTAAATTTGATATACTGAATAAAAAGAAACTACATTATAATTAAAAAATAAACTCTCCTTTGTAAAATTGAAGGACTATGGATATATTTTGAAATAAAATAAAAGAAGGCTAAATGGGGAGGTCGTGGTGACAATATATCATGCATGTGTATTATATAGAGTAATTGAATGTAATTGAAAAAGTAATTGAAATTACAAGGTATATTTTCAGTGTAATTAATTAAATTACAATTACAAGTAATTGAAAAAATGTTCAATTACAAATTACATTCAATTACTTCAAAAAACGTAATTAATTACAGCTAATTACAATTACTTTTTTCAATTACCCCATCCCTGCTTTATAGTTACCTTGGTAACATGACTTAAGGAGGAATGCCACACCAACTTTTTATTTTATAGATCTCCGAGTCATC
>NW_026940776.1:0-12364 GCF_032062105.1 Saccostrea cuccullata
AAAGAACTAAAAACTTCTTAACGACAAGTCGTAAAGATATGGGCCCAACTGCATGAGATCTTCTGACCTTTGACCTTGAATATAAGGTCAAGGTCAAAGGTCAAGATTTGATTCTTGTCCCCAAAGATTAACCCTTTAAAAAGTTATTGCCCCTTGTGCAATAAACCTTGTTATCGCTATTTCTCCGAAACCGTAGACCGTATAGACACTAAACCTTCACTAATGTCTTAAGGGTCTTAAGGCCTAACTTCACTATATAAGTGCAAAAGGATCTGATGACCGCTTATATGAGTTATTGCCCTTTAACTTCTCTGTACTTCCTATTTAACCTTATAACTTGAAATCTATAAGTTGTAGAAGCATGGGGTCAATTGCATTGTGACCCTTGACCTTTGACCTTGAATATTTTTTCAAGGTCAAAGGTCAAGATCATTTCTTTTTTATTCTTAATTTTTGCTATCCTTTAAGACAATTTTAGTTTCTTATTCATGGAATTCAATTTTAAAACAAAATTGAAATTCAAAGAAGGTGGAAAGACCTTCTTATTGTTCTTTGAACAATAAGTCTACTAGTTTTTCTTTTTCTTCTTCCTGGAACTTTTTTGTCCGGGAATGATCTCGTAAACTGTTCGTCCGATGTAGGTAAAACCTTTTTAGGGTTAGTAGACATGTTATATAGATTTGCGGAATCAAGGTCATTTTGCGCGCACGTGCTTGCAAGAGCATGCACGTGCAACACGTGAGATGACCAATTTAATAGATATAGCCACATCTGTTCTATTTTTAGATGAAATGCTTTGAAACTCATAATGTGAGGATATATTAGTAGTATAGACATAATGACATGGTGAAAATAGCAAGATCTCACGCACATGCACGTGCACTTTGCTCTGATTGGCTGCAACTAAAGTCTCAATATCTTTCTTGTTTTTTGACGAAATCCTTTGAAATTTTGAGGATAGCCATGCATTAGGATATCCTACAACATAAAATAAAGCAATTATCATGAAAACACGTGCATGCACGTGCGCTGCAATCTGATTGGCTGAAACTTTAAACAGCTATAACTCCGTTGGTTTTCAACCAAACAGGATGGGATTTGGAACATATATAGATATAATGGACTTCTACAAGTAGGTATGGTCACCATGCACATGCATACACGTGCGTGTACATGGGCTGCAATCTGATTGGCTGAAACTTTAAACAGCTATAAATCCCTTAGTTTTCACCCAAACGGGATGGAATTTAGAACATAGATAGATGTAAAGGACTTCTACAAGAAGGTATGGTCACCATGCTCATGTATGCACGTGCGTGCACGTAAAATGACTAAAATCAAACATACACTTGAATGAGCGTATTTTTTAAAATAATTTTGGATTAAATACTTTAATATTCAGTTTTGTTAAAAATATAGATTGTGTAGACAAGATGATATGGTCATGACGCACATGCATTCACATGTGCACGCGTGCAATGCTAAAGTTTAAATGATTTTTTTTACACTTCTTTGTAAATGTTGTTAAAATCTCAGATACATAGAGTTTGTCTTATTTAATGAAGCTTACAGGGAATATGGCACCAAAAGGGAGTTGTGGAGTGTTTGGGGAACATCTGTAACGGTCCCCGTTACAATTAGCACTAGTTTAAAATAAGTCCCAAATGCTGTATTTTACATCGTAACATAATTATTGAACGTCACATTCAACAGCGGATCCAGAAATTTCATAACGGAACTGTCCAGGGTCCGAGGACTGCATGGACGCCCCTACTGATTCAGGGCAAAGATATTGCGTGCATGGGTCCGAGGTTGGGGGGGGAGAAGAATTTGTAACATATAATAGTCGTTTCTTCCTATGATTTTTTAATATTACAAACAAAATTTCAGCAACAAAAAATCCAAACGGGAGGGCGCACACCCTGTGAGTCGGTCCTGGATCCGCCTTTGACTTTGATGTATGTTGCATGACTATCTACATGTAGATTTTATCAGTCTATTTTGTAAATCATTGATATTGCACAAACCCTGAGAATCATTTAATCATGAGAATCATATAAAGCATCGGTCAAATATCGTAAATTGCAGATTCTACAATACATGCTCTGCTATTTACATTATTATATATACATTATTCTTCTCAAATTGATTGCTGGTATTCAGAGAATCACAAAAGTGCATTGCAAATGTTAAGTTTTGAAGAAAGGTGAAAGATATGGAGATAACAAACAGTATTCAAGATCTAAAGTCCATAAAATAATACAAAACAGGAGCAGAGCAAACACGGATTTCCAAAACATTAGAGGTGGGGTCAAGTGCAATGGAGGGGTGAGCATCCCATGCAGACCGGTCAAGTTCGCCGTGTGCTCCTTGTCATAATCGGGAAAAAACGAAAAAATCCGTCGTCAATTCAGTGTATAAATAATGGAATAACAATTAGTTTCAAAAACGTCAGTCAACATTTGACTCAATGATAGATTTTATTTGCTAACAAGGTCAATTAATCAAACACGGAACCTAAGAAATGATGTCTTTGAACAAGAAATGATTTTTGCTTTTCATCATTTTGATTGTAAATAATTTACCTTGTTTTAGAAATTGTTCATACGTAGATCATACCCACGCATACCCAAGATACACCATATTTGGCTGACCACTTTTTCTGTTGCTAAGTTGAATAGTTAAAGATTATAAACTCTGAAAATAAGGCAAATAATAGGAGCATCTCAACAAACAAACAACAACAAAAAACCCATCAGATACAGAGGATGCTCACTCCTTATTCCCTTCTCCGATTCTAGTTTGTAATATTTAATGGACTTTTATGTTCAAATACTGTTCGTTATGTGCACATATTCATAAAAACTAAGAAGAGACATCAGTGAGAGATACAGTGTACATGCTGTATGTGTAAACGGTTTTAACCTGATGAAATGTATTCATTGTATGGAACCTAAGACCCATGCAGAGGCTAAACGGTCGTCATAGGCATACGTCAGGCTACGCATACGCGATAATGTTAGACAGTTTGCCCCTTACGACAACTTGCCCGTACAATTATTCGCCCTATTCGAATTAGAATATGCAATTCATTGGCAAATCTCCCTTTCAAATCTGCATATTGTATTCATTTTTCTCTCTTATATATATTATTTTATTCTAAAATTAATTACCGGACTCTATCAGAAGATATATTAATATTGATAGCACAGAGAAACTCACTTTTATAAGGATACCCACCTCCGTCCCAGCCCAGTGTTGAACTCTCGACCTACGGAATCTGTCTCCTATCGGTACAGAAACAGCGCATTAAACCGCTTGGCTAACTAAGCAAGACTGAAAGAGTAAGCAATGCTTCATACTTAAAACTCTTTTCCATTTCAATCTAATGCTTTGTTGTTGATGAAAATCAATGTTTGGAATTTATATAACCAAAACAAAATTGGCGAAATTTCAAGCAGAGGGATATTTCACCTTAAATTGCGAGAACTGCTGACTTTCACAGTTGACAGTTTACTTTGACATTTAACCTATATCATGTATGGAGGTACAGAAGTGATAATAGTTACACAGTAAGATATTTCTTTTGGTCATAGATTTGGTGTTGGAGGTACTGACAAGTGAAGGTTTGGATTAAGGGTAGGGTTGTACTCGTTTCTTCAATGGTACATGTATCTTATTTGGGCTTTAAAATAACCGTTATTTTAATTTATTTAATGTTTTTTTTTCTCATTTATTTCCCAGACCTATAACAATAAACAGCTGATAAGTTGGGCAGCTGCCAGGGATGGGGCCCTGACTAAGCTCCCTCTATAACAATATAATAATAATCCCTACAGCACCACGCAGGGTGCTTTATTATTTAGATACAAAGTCACACATAATTTTACATCTAATACATATTATAAATCAAATAATATACGTATATATAAATATGGAATCAGTTTTGGTGAAAATATGACAATAAAATGTAAATATATAACTATGAAAACATCATTGTATTATTATATAAATATGTACTTAGGAAAACAGGTAACAGTTAATCAAAGTCTGTAAGCATATCTAATGTTAATTTTAAATTTCTGTTGAAGTTACTCTTATTATTTCTTAGGAGTTGAAGGATTGATTTCATTTCTTTCTTGAAGTCACTCAAGAGTGCTGATTTTGTAATATTTTTATTTTCATACTTAATGCTGTTTCTTGTTTTCCATATTGACCACTTGTATATATAAATCAAGGTGTTAATACATATTCGAACATTTTTGGGTTCTCCTGCGAATCCCAATAAAACAATACATACATCAACTTTGACTGAATTTACTACAGAGATTTTTAACATTATATTTTGTACCAATTCTAAAAGTCGTTTGACATGTTTACATTCATAAAATAGATGTTTCTGACTCTCAATATTTGTTTTACAGAAAAAACAATTACCATTTGAAAAACCCATTTTGCTTAATTTTTCTTCAGTGTATAAAATGTTATGCAAACATTTGAATTTTTTGTTTTAACCTAACTTCATAAATTGAGCCCCAAGTCTTTTTCCATGTAATTTCAATTTGCATCAGTTTCTCCCATTTTTGTTGGGATTTTGGAGTGATATTTTTGTTTAATACTCTTTGTATATCTTTGAGTTTTATATCTTCAAAATTTATGAACTTGTTTGTTTTTCTTACAAATAAAAAATTATCACACATCACAAAAAAATTATTTATTTCATTATCTATTCTGTTTACAGTATTGCTCCCTTCTAGAATGTCAAGATAGGTTTTAGGTATAGCGGTTTTTATTTTACTGTATTCAAAAATCCAACTTCTTTTATCAAGAAGTTTTGAAAATATGTACGCATTAGTCTTAAAAGTCTTAGTATCATTATCCCAAATATCTCCAATAGTTTGTAGACCACATTTAATAAAAGACTCTATATATAGGCTTTTGCCTCGAAATTGTATATCTTTATTTCCAAAAATCTGACATTTCAAAACTTCATCTTTGCTTTCTGGTGGAAAGTGTGATCTAAATTCACTGTATGCCAATAATGCATTTTTATAAAATGTGGGTACTTTATTAAGAGATATGTTCATAAGATCAGAGCAATTGCAAATAAAATATTCCTGTTTTGGATGAATATCTTTACTTTTTAGCCAGAGCTTTCCTATAGCATTCCAGTTTTCAAGTTCAGAGTGCATTATTTTGTATATTGTTTTAATTTGTTTACTTTTAATAAATGTAAATAAGTTTATCATATCTAATCCCCCCTCATCTTTACTAAGGCAACAAACGTTTCTATCTACTTTGTTTACTTTCTGATCCCAAATATAAGACCAGATAATGTCATTAATTTTTTTACTGTAAATATTTGGTATGCCTCTCATTTCAATTTCATAACCAATAATAGGAATTACAAGATTTTTAATTATTAATGTTTTTCCTTTAAATGTCAAATTTCTAGTTTTCCAAACATGAAGGCAATTGGTTATTCTTTCTATCTTTTCCATCCATATAGCTTCAATATCAATATCGTATCCGTGGTTCACACCTAAAGTTTTAACATGCGTTGTGGTCCACTGAATTTTATTGAATTTAGGTTTTTTACCCGTTGATTTTCCAATATATAAGCCCTTTATTTTAGCAAAATTTATTTTTGCGCCTGATGCTTTTTCATATATTTCTAAGATTTTAAAGGATTCTTCTATAGATTCTTCGTCTTTATTGAACAACTGGGTATCATCAGCAAACATATTGATTTTGCATTAAATATGCTGATTATTATTAGGAATATGTATACCTTTAATGTTGGGATTTTGGCGTATGGCGCAAGCCAAAGGTTCTATTTGTAATACATATAGCAAGGGAGCTAAAGGACACCCTTGTCTAGCTGATCTTGATATTGTAAAGTATTTGGAGAGGAACCCATTTGTTTTAATGCAGGTTTTTGCATTTATTAACAACATTTTTATCCAGTTGCAGTATTTATTTCCAAAATTAAAGTTTTTTAAGGTAGAGTCTAACCATTCCCATTCTAATCTATCAAATGCTTTTTGTTGATCAAGAAAAATTATTGCTCCTTCTAAGTCTTCATTATCTGCGAAATCAATAATATCTTGTATAATTCTATTGGCATCGCTTATATTTCTTCCTTTTACAAAACCTTTTTGATCAGGATGTATAAGTTTTGGCAGGACAGATTTTAATCTTTCAGCAAGTATTTTTGCAATTATTTTATAGTCTGTATTTAACATTGTCAGAGGTCTCCAATTCTTTATATTTTCGCGTTCTCCCCCTTTGTGAATTAGGGATAAAATACCTTTCGTTTGGGAGTTGTGCTAAATATTCATATCGTAAAAGAACTTCCTACATTGTCCCAGTGTAAAAGAAAGTGTCAATTGTTAAACTCAACGTTTATTGTAAAAGTCAAATAATAACGCCCTAAAGTTTTAAACTACATCAAATTAATAGACTTTTTCATGCACACAGCCTTGTCTGGTGTCTGATTAGATACATTATTCCAAGTATATTTGTCTCATACATGAAATAAACTAAAATTTATAAAATACATCAAATGAATAGGATTTTCAAATATTTTGTTAGCTTTCAAAGTTCAATCTCAGTATAAATTTGAGCAATAAATCAGTTATGGTCTTTGCACCCTAACTATTTTTAGAATATTATTTTTATGAAAAGAAAAATAAGTAACTTCAGGTGCATGTGGCTTATTTATGTCTCACATCTAAAATAATATGGCAATTGTTCATTTTTGCAATAATTGGTTAAAAATTTAAACTATATTAAATGAAAATAAATGCAGTTTTTGTACTTTGTACTAAAAAAATGTAAGGTGCAAAGACCATAACTGATTTTTTGCTCAAATTTATACTGAGATTGAAGTTTTAAAAGCTGACAAAATTTTTGAAAATCCTATTCATTTGATGTAATTTATAAATTTTAGTTTATTTCATGTATGAGACATGCAAGTTAATATACTTGGAATAATGTATCTAATCAGACACCAGACAAGGCTGTGTGCATGAAAAAGTCTATTCATCTGATGTAGTTGAAAACTTTAGGGCGTTATTATTAGCCTTAGGATAAACGTTGAGTTTAACAATTGACACTTTCTTTTACACTGGGACAATGTACGGAAGTTCTTTTACGATATGAATATTTAGCACAACATTAAATAAATTAAAATAACGGTTATTTTAAAGCCCAAATAAGATACATATACCATTGAAGAAAACGAGTACAACCCTACCCTTAATCCAAGCCTTCACTTGTCAGTACCTCCAACACCAAATCTATGACCAATAGAAATGCCTTACTATGTAACTATATTCACTTCTGTACCTCCATACATGATACATGTATAGGTTAAATGTCAAAGTAAACTGTCAACTGTGAAAGTCAGCAGTTCTCGCAATTTAAGGTGAAATATCCCTCTGCTTCAAATTTCGCCAATTCTTTTTTTTTTTTTTTTAATAAATTTCAAACATTGATTTTTATCAACAACAAAGCATTGAAAAAGAGTTTTAAGTATGAAACACTGCTTACTTTATATGTCAAATCATGATGTGAAGAAAATTTGATATGAATAAAAGAAAGATCAATTATTTTTTTTTCTCACAGTAAAATTAGAAAAATGAGGTATATATGAAAATATCTTTTACTCTCCTACTTATCTAATTCTCATTAGAAAATATATTGAAGCGTTGATTTTTAAATCAGAGTATCAAATTGTTTTCTGTGTTTGTAAAATAATACGCATCCATCAACAAAGTTATCTTTTCATTATCGTCCTTCAAAATATTTTTTTAGCGAAACAAAATATTAATTGAATGTTTATAAACAATTCTGCATCTGAACTTTCTGTAACGATTAAATAACTGATGCGTTAAGAGATAGAAATATCTCAATTTACACCGTTTTAAGGAACTTAGTATGATTTTTTTAGGTAAACATTAAAAAAAAATAAAAATGATAATGGCCAAAAAAAAAAAAACAACAAGAAATCAAAAGCTGGACGATTGAACAATTTCGTCTGAGTTGACGAAATTTTATCCTTATGGATAAAATTTGAAAAAAATCTGACATGACTTGAATGTAATGGAAATTGCGTTCAGACAGTTATCTCTCTCATCAGAGGGATGGTAAACCTTTAGTTAATCAATTTTAAAGTTCAAAAATTTGCACAATGAAGATAAGGAATAAAATTAAGCAATGAATGTTTTTTGAAGGATATTAAATTAATAACATGTAACTATAGAAGACATGCAAGGAACTATACTTGGAGTATTGTATCTAGTCAAAAACCAGACGATAATACGCTCTTTAACGTTGAATTGGTGACAAGTGAAGTTCTTTTTTTTAGAAACTGGCCAAGAAGGAAGAACCAGCAAGAATTTTGGATATACTCTGAAGGAAGAAGAAATGTAAGCAGTTTTTATATGTGTTTTTGTGCCCCTTAATCCGTAATCAAGGGTTTGAGAGTACATGTACATAAAGTTTTTGCCTTTCCGTCTGTATGTTTATCTCTCTGTCTTTTTGTTTGCAAAACTTTAACCTTGCTCATAACTTTTAATTGGTTTTAGCAACGATTTTCATATTTTATAAGCGTATTCGTGTTTTTTTTTTCATTTTAGAATTTTATCCGATTGACTAAAATGATAGTATTTAGGACAAATGATAAAAACAAAAAAATGGATGCCTGGGTTGGTATAAATTTTTTGGCCTAAGGTCATAGCAAATGATGCAAATAATAAATTTCTAGAATATAAAGAAATTGAAAACCTATGATGTTCAAATGTTTGCCCTTCTGAAACCATCCTTTTTCACCTAAAAGTATACAAATATTTTTCACTTAAATTCCATTTTTGTGCAAATTTTAATAAAAAATGAAAAACTACGCGGTGAAAGATATTCATTTTATTTATTTAAACATAACCCAAGTCGTTTTTTGCAAATTCTTTGACAATATTCCATAACATATGGAATAAAAAGGTTATGACGTGTATGGCTTGCAAAACGTTGCTAAATTTGATAATCTTGTGATGTATAAATTATTGTGATGTATATTCAAAATTTTGTTATGTACATGTATATGCGAAATCTTGTTATGTATGTTCCAAATCTTGTTATGTATATTCAAAATCTTGTGATGTATGTTCAATATCTTGTGATGTATATTCAAAATCTTGTGATGTATATTCTATTTTCAACCACGACTATTGCCGATTTCAAAGAAATTCCGCGGACATTATTCTCCAATAAATCACGAACGTCATGAAAAAATTATCAGATTAAAAAAACGTATCAAGCTTGAACAATTCAATTGCATGTTTGGATGTAGAATGAAATACTTGTTTACACCACATTGATGTGTCGTCTTTTGCAGTATAAACATTGTAAATTGCAGCAAGTTGCTGATGAATGTCGATTTTTTAGACCTCTCACACATTTAAACAACGTGATTTTAGTACCAATAGAGCAGTAAAACAGGAACATGATTTTGTTATTGTATCTATTCATTAAAATAAATCAATACATATTACGAACAAATTTGTAATTCAAAAGGGCTACTTTTAATGCAACAAAACCTCTACTCATCTGATGACCATACACAGGTAAGTAAACAAATTTCCCCTCTGGTGTAAAATGTAAATGGAAAAGCGTTATCGAGACATAGTGACTTAATTCGTTTTTCTATAGAGGAAACGATCAGCTGTATTTTAGCATGTTAAGCGATCTTTGTAGAATAGAAATAAAGTCCTTGTTGTCGTGAATGATGCAGGATAACCTCCTCGGTCTCGAAATGTTGTTTTAAATATAAAAGCCTCGGCTAACGCCTTGGCTTTTATCTTTCAAACAACATTTCTCTACCTCGGAGGTTATCCTGCAACATTCACGAAAACGCGGACTTCATTTCTTAAATCCTGTAATGTATGTTCAATATCTTGTGATGTATATGCGAAAACTTGCGATGTATGTTCTTTAATCTTGTGATGTATGTTCGATAATCTTGTGATGTATATTCAAAATCTTGTGATGTGTGGTCTACAATCTAGTGATGCGTACAATGATAAAGCATTATGGATGATGTGCGACAACAGTATTCTAAAAAAGTAAGGACAATTTTCATTGGTTAGAAATAATGAAAGTAGACGGAGCGGCGGTCGTACTAAACAGAGTTCTCTAGAGTACGATACAGTGCGAATGAAAAATTGTGTAATTTAATACAACTGGATTGTTTATTTATGTATATACAACTTCATTAAACATTTATAAATAACATTGAAATATTTGTCTCAAATATATTAGTTGTTGTTTTTTACCGATAATTTAACAATAAATCAACATCCATGATTCAACGCATTAAAGATTATTTACACCCGATCTCGATTACGATTACTTTTTTGTTTTAGACTAGCTAATTTCAACTAAAAATTGTATTTATCAAAAATTATACTAATTGCATTACGTAAACTAAATATTTTTTAAATTAACAATGAAAATTTCAAGTTCAATAAAATCGGGATCGGGATCAAACGATAAACCATAACCTGGAATCAAAAATTGAAATTAACTCTTAAAAGAAGGAAAACATACACATTTTATTTAATATATATATTTGTTTTGTAAACTTATTTAGAAAATCATTCAAAAAGCAGATTAATTGCATTATATTATACTAATAATTATATAATTAACTAACGTATACTAAAATACTCGATCGTACAAACGTTCTCTGCTTAGTATAGGACCGCCACTCCGGCTGCTTTCATTATCTCTTACCAATGAAATTATTCTTACTTTCTTAGAACACTGTTGCGTCATATAACCCATAATGCAATTTTATTACACGCACCACTAGATTGTATCGAACATACATCACAAGATTATAGCGAGCGGCGCGAGGCGACGCTCGTCACTGCGAGCTCTAAAAGCAATGCCTGTGCGAAGAGAAAATTCAGACTACTGGATATTCAATCGATACAATTTTTGATGCAGTAACTTGGACCCACAATGCATCACTTGTTAATGCTACGTTCTCACGAGAATACGACAAAAGTTCAACTAAAAGTAAACATACCCTGATTTAATAAATAAATATTGAAGATAAATAGTAAACGAAACGTTATTCATTTACTTTCAATACTGTTCAGGCTTCTCTTTGGAAATGTTACTTACATACGACGTCATATGACGTCAGAATCTAGACGCACCAAATGTCACGTGCAGTTTGACGAGCCCGATCTATATTAAGGGGGGGGGGGGGGGTAGGTCGTTCTACATAAAAGCAGCGTTATGTGACGTCACAATAGCGACGTTTGTTTTTTTATGTTCCCCAAACGAAGTTGGGGAACATATTGTTTTTACTCTGTTTCTTATTATTAAGGTCTTCCGTCTTCACGGAAGACCTTATAGTGATTCTATTCTTTCTTCTTCTTATTATTATTATTATTTTTCCGTACACCAAATTTTGTGCACGCGATTTCTCAAAGACTATTGGGTGGATTTTCATGAAATTTACAGAAATTATGTGTTATTATCTGAAGTTATTTTTTCCGAGAGATTTTTTGAAAATTCTCTTCTGGTGCCAAGTTATGGGACATTTTCTGAATTTAAAATGACATTTTGTCTACGGTTAATCTCAAGAACGGTAGAAGATATAAATGTGAAACTTTCAGGGATTATAGATCGTGATATATACTATCCAGGACGCGACCTTTCGTTCGTCGTCGGTACTTCCTGTCGTTAGGAGAAACGAATTAAAAAAATTGTATTTTCTAACTTTTTTGTTTTTCAATATTTTTTATTTATTTTTGGAATGCTAATAGAGACCCTTCTATTGATGCTTACTATATAATTTGTTTGAATACTGATAAATCAAAACTCTAGATATCAACATTAAAAAATCTGAAGCGGGACCAAAATGGAGGCTGTCTCTGTCAACTCCGCCATTTCGCGAGTAGAGGTCTATGGAGGCAGCTGAGCGTTTGATTAAACCATTCTGACACAAGGATACATGAAATGTAAAAAACTACTTGGACTTTCACGTAGTAGTACGTTGTAATTACGTGTCAATCTTAAAACTTATTTCCGTTTCACTGCTTTAGTTTAACTGGGCTAGATACGATATGTAATGTGTACAATGTGTTAAATATACCTTCTTAACGTCGAAATAAAATAAAGGCGATAGGAACGTTTTATTTATTTAATTTCATTGAAGCTATCACCTCTATTTGATAGATCAGTCCAAAGAAAAGGCGCGAATATTTACTCGTGGCGTTTGGCGTGAAATTATCAATAGTGGCCCGTCTTTTATTATTCTTAGACAGGTGTACTGTTGCAAATGTATACACAA
>NW_026940777.1:0-112500 GCF_032062105.1 Saccostrea cuccullata
CAAGAAACCATTGAGAATATGAAGTTAACTGAGGTATTCATTTTTTGGATTAATCCTAATGAAATTTGCAATGTATATTAATTCAAACTTTGCTTCTTTGTAGTAAGGTTATATGCTTCGCTCCATTCTGTATCTCCCTAATTAACTTGCTTTTTGACAAGGTCAATTTTCAGATCGTTCAAATTTTTCAGACATCATTGGTTTTAACTATAAGTTCCAAACTGACAAAACTTTCAGGGATCATGGTAAATCTAAGAATGCACGCTACAAGATTTACTTTACGGATGCTGTGAATTTGAACTACATTTCCGTATGATTAAAATTTTTGGAGCAGATTCATTCTAAAGCACAAATAAGCATTCTGTTGACCATACTTACTTGAATGATACATCTAAGGATGCACACTTCCAGACTCGCTTTAAATGCTTAATTTGACTTCCTTTTCTAAATAATCGGCCAGGTTTTAGACTTTGGATTAATTAAACATATACTCTTTACTGATCAACCTCGCTTGAAGATACATTGATGTATAAAACCAGCATTGCTACACATGCAAGATTTGACCTTCATCTGGATACGTGACCAGGTTAAAGGTTTTTTGGATCAAGTTTATTCTTATGTAACTTCATGTCCTCTCTATACCAATCTTGCATGATTTATAAGGGACGAACACTCTCAAACCTACAGTACATACTGGTTTAACTAACATTCTCTCGAAAAGAGATCAGATTAATTTTTGGAGCAGACTCATTCTAGTGTCTAACTTCAAGCCCTTTGATATCAAAGCTTGAATGATTTTTGCAACTGCAATGCACTCTATCAGACTTACTTAAATTGATCCATAAGTATACCTCTGCATGAGTGATCAGGTTAAAGCTTTTGCATCCGGCATATTCTAGTTTATCGAAGCCCTATCTAGATCAGTCTTGTGTGGATTATAATCTAAGAATATTCATCAACAAACCTGCCTTTGTTGCTAAATTTAATTTTTGTGTTTTAATTAGTGATTGTGTGATTTTAGCTTGTAATCCTGCAAAAGAAAAGTCGCTCTTTTACGAAGAAACAAGACAATTTAAGGATGTAAAAGATGCCGTGGAAAAGAATAAATGCGTTCTTATCATTGGTGATTCTGGATGTGGAAAAACTGCAACAATGAAACAAGTGGCTTATTGCCTTGCTGAAGAAGACTTTGTGATAAAGAAAATTTCTGCTTTTAAAGATATAAAGTTGGATTCGGATGTTGACTCAAAAGTTGTGTTTCTTTGGGATAATGCCTTTGGAATGTTTGGTTTTGATATTTCTTTTGTGCAAGATTTAGAAAGTTATAGAGATCTTAACACATTGCTGAAATCGAAGTATTCGAAACTTATTATGACCTGCAGAACAGCAGTGTACGAGAAAATAAAGAAATTCAATTTTTCGCTTGTTGCAACAATTGTAGATCTCTCGGATATTGTAATAAGTCTGGGCATTCAGGAAAAAACAGGTTTACTTAATCATGTATGCGGCCATTACAAGGTGGCAGAAGTAGACAAGCTAACAGGTTCCAAAAGCCAGGCTTTCCCTCTTCTTTGTATGCTTCTGTCTGATTTCAAGGAACTAAGACTAAAATCATTAGAATTCTTTGACAATCACCAAATGGTATTTCTCAAATACCTTGATTCTATGCGAGAAGAAAGACAAGTTTCTTATTTGTTTCTAGTATACTGTGTATTAAAAGGTTCTTTTTCTTATCCTTTCGACAATTCAGATGATAGTTCAGAAAGAATAAGAATCGAAGCGGACTCATGTCATGAATATTGTAGAAATGGATTCTCTATTAAAGATATTGATGAAGAATGTGATCGACTAGTTCAAGAAACGCAATGGTTTCTTAGAGATGGGAAACATTACATCTTTAAACATACATATGTCTTTGAGATGCTTGCTTTTCATTATGGAAAAGATCATACAAACCGCTTGCTTAAATATATGGAGTGTAATTTTATATCAGAGAAATGTTTGATAAACGAGGAGATAGAGGCTTCATGTCATGAGGAAAAGCTTTGCGTTTTAGTGAAAAGAGAGAGTCTGAAAGAAAGAATCTTTACTGACATCAAAGACCTGAAATACCTGGAAGCATTTACAAATAAATGTTGGAATGATGAATTATTCTGCAGAATGTGTTGTACTTCTATTCAACAAATGGAACTGTCTGATTTTGAGATAACGTTTCTTTCCCTGAAGCCTATAGATCATCGTGATTATCGAATCGAAAGATCTGACAAAAAAGCAAAGAGGTACTTGTCTTTGAAAAGTAATGATTGTGAATGGTTTCGTGAGAAACTTTTGGAAGGTCGAACAGAAAATGTTATTGAGGACAATATTTATTATGAGGGAAATGTTAAAGCTGTGAGTTGGGTGATTGGATATGGGATTTCAAGTCTTCTTAAAGATATAGTCAGTAAAGCCAAACACAGCAGATATTGGATAGAACAATCTTCCAGTGACGACGTCGAACAAATAAGACTGTTACTTCTTGCAATCTTCAGTGAAGACTACAAATGTTTTGAAATCATTGTAAGATGTGTAGATATTCAAACCATCAACACCACTTGTTTTTCCTGTACTAATATTGAAGATGAAGAAAGTGATTGCCTAAATAAGCATAAAAAATTTACCCCACTGACTGCTTCTTGTTATATGGGCTTCACCAGCGCAATGAGGAAACTAGTCGAAATGGGGGCTAATGTCAATCTGAAAGATGAAAACGAAAGTACACCTTTGGTATTGGCATGCCGATTTGGAGTGTCTTCTGACGTTGAATATTTGATTGAGAAAGGTGCTTCTCTTCATCTTGGATCACCACAATTCCCACTGATTGCTGCAGTAATGGGCAAAAATGTCAAAACGGTGGAATTTCTTCTACAAAATAATGTAAATGTCAACAAAAGCAATGAAAAAGAGAAAACTGCTCTATATTATGCAGCAAAACTAGGGTCTTTAGACATAGTGAAGCTCTTAGTTGAACATGGTGCTCAAGTAAACAAAACCGACGAAGATCGAAAGTCTCCATTGTACTGGGTTGCTCAAAAGGGCCATTATGATATTGCAGATTTTCTAATAGACCATGGGGCAGAATGTGATCAAAGTGACAGTAAAAATAAATCTCCATTATATTGCGCGGCTAAGCGAGGATATCTAAAAATCATTAAGTTGCTTGTCAAAAAAGGAGCTGACATAAATAGGCCAACAACGAAGAACAGAACAGCACTTTACAGGGCGGCAAAGAGAGGATATTTTGAAATTTGTAAATATTTGATAGATAACTCAGCTAATGTGAATAAGACTGACAAAAAGGGGTACTCTCCTTTGTACTGGGCTTCTAAAAAAGGTCATGAAACTATTGTAGAGTTGTTATTGGCAAACAATGCTTTTGTTGACAGTCAGTCTGATGGTGGAAAAACTGCACTATACTGGGCGTCTCAAAAGGGCAGGTTAGATATAGCCACTTGTCTAATAAACAGAGGAGCCGAGGTAAATTTGACGGATAAAGATAATAAATCTCCACTTTACTGTGCATCAAAGCGTGGACATACAGAAATGGTGGAATATCTTATCAGTAGTGGTGCTGTTGTAAACACAAGTACCAAAAACTCCAAATCTGCAGTATTTCGAGCAGCAAAAAGGAATCACGTGTGTGTTTTGCAATTACTTTTAGCAAAAGGGGCGGATATTAACCTTTCCAACAAACAAAATGAATCTCCCCTTTACTGGGCAGCAAGGAGAGGACATCATGAAGTTGTTCACTCATTGTTAAGCGCGAAAACAGAGTCTGACGTTAATATGTCCTGTGAGTTGCAGCAGACAGCTTTGTACTGGGCATGTCAAAAGGGGTACTTGAATATTGTTATATCTCTAGTGAATCATGGTGCTTTTGTTAACCAAGCAGATAGACGCTGTAAATCACCGCTTTATTGTGCAGCAAAACGTGGTTTTTACGACATTGTTAAGTTTCTTATTGAGAATGGGGCCGATGTCAATACTAGGAACATGAAGAATCAATCTGCCTTGTATCGAGCCTCTAAAAGAAACCATGAAACCATTGTCAAATACCTCATTGACAAGAAAGCGGACCTCAATGTACAAGATAAGTATGGGGATACACCCCTTCATTGGGCAGCTACAAATGGGCACATTGAAATAGTAAAATTGCTATGTAAAAATGAAAGCGATATCAATGTTTCGAATAAAAAGAAACAAACACCAATCCACTGTGCTGAGAGAAGTGGTCATATAGAAATTTTCAATTATTTATCAGGATTGGATGCTGATCCTCAGCTTCCTGTCAAATATGCTCATCCAGCATTAGATATGTTTGAGGAGGCTGAACTTGATAATGCTGAACTCCCTATAGAGGCATAAGTCGAAATCATGCATTTGTATATTAAGTTTTAAAAATTTTAAAAAGAGTGTTGTGGAGTTTA
Source organism: Saccostrea cuccullata (assembly GCF_032062105.1). NCBI lineage: Eukaryota > Metazoa > Mollusca > Bivalvia > Ostreida > Ostreidae > Saccostrea > Saccostrea cuccullata. The sequence goes on from NW_026940777.1 coordinate 4,467, forward strand.
ATTTTGTCAAGTCCAATTTCAATATAATGCAAACAAAAAGTATTGTTATATACGTATTTAAGTGTCGGAAAAGCAGAGACTGTTTAAATCTATCATATCGTTTTTTTTTAAGTAAAATTTCTTTAATTCTGATATATTTTGTGTGTGTCAATTAAGTATCCTTGTTTCTTTCTGAATATATATCATTCAGATAACTTTATTTTTTGAATAGATAGGAAATCTTTTTATACTTATTTTTTAGGTTGTTCATTCGTTATTTTTTCTTCTTCTAGACATCTAATATGGTATTGGTTAACTAAAATTAAAAGATTAATTTACGATTTGCATCATGAAAAATAACAGTATATGAATAAAATTTGCAGCTTTAAAGTGTTATATCGTTTTTATCATATCAAGAAATAATAACATACCGTTCTTTAACTAGAGCATCGTTCAATGACCAAATACTTTTTTCAAATAAGAAAAATGGCAGTTACATACGAAATCAATCGGATAATCGATCCCCCGGTCTTTTATGACGAGTTACTAATGTTCAAAATTGACAATTAGTGCTAAAATACGTCCTTTTCTTTTGTATGCCCATGATCGAAAGATCCTAAGGGTATATTGTTTTTGCCCTGTCTGTTTGTCTGTCTGTCTGTTGTCAACTTTAACCTAGCCCATAACCATTGCGATGTTTACCACTTCAGAATAATGTTACAGGTACCATCGGTTAGTGTTTCACAAACACATTTTGTTTTGTTTGTTATTTTTTGCAAAATCGTATTCTTATTTTAATGGATAATATTTAATGATCGTGTTATATTATATTTTTTATTTTGAATTCATTATCTCTCTTTTTTTAATTATAAGGATAAGGTGGATTCCTTGTGACGACTCCAAAAATTACGCATTTCATTTTGCTTGTTTTATTTTCGGAGCGCCTTAACAGTCTTTTGCTGCTTATTACCATTATATTTATTACATTTTATACAAGTAGATTAGAACATTCATTGTCATATCAGCATTTGCAATATGTCAAAATCTACCTGAACAAGTACTGTATTTGATATTTCCTTTTTTTTTCTTTAGGAAGTAAACGATTATAATATTATTCAGTTATATTTGAAAATAATATATCTGTTGATACATAAATTTGAGTTTCAGATATAAATGTTGAGACAAATAAATACCTTGTGGTCATTATGACTCGAAGTCCCCTCATTTAGCTTTTGTTTGAATATGAATTATGAAAACATATTTTCAAATAAAAAAATGGAATAAAAAGTATCGTAGATATTTTGGGATGCAATATTGAACTTTAAATGAAATAGAGAAAACGAACAGAAACAATAGAAACAGGACCGAGTAAAAACAAGCGTCTAAAAACATCAAAGATTAGATAAAGTGGCTATATCGACCGGTTACACCCACTGTGTGCTTCTTGTCATGATCAGGAAAAAGGGAAATATAGTATTAAACATGTCAGCATATGACTTAATGATAGTTTCATTTCAACCAATACTGTTCATATTATTATTTCATCAACTTTTTTTGTCAATAGCTTGACTCGTTTTAGAAATTCTTGGCAGGTGTATTGCTACATATATAAGGGAAATTGACAATAGAAAATCATCACATTTGTCATAATATTTTCTTGTTAGCTTACCATTAAGTATTTTTCTAGCATAAAAATAATCAGAGTATGAAACGATGTGTTATACTGCAAAGTATCTGTAGCATCAACTTCACTGGATATGTCGATACAACTATTTTAAATTGGTTAAGCATTCTGATGTATCATAAAGTCGAGTCAAAGCCATATGAAGTGTTTTCGTCTTCTCTGTTATAATTCTGCTTCAAATGAGTACAAAAATGGAACTGAAAAAAAAAAAACGCGCGAAATTGGAATCATTGTGATTTCCGACGGAGTAGAAGATCTATCTCCAAAAACCAATAAATATTTTCGATCAGAAATTTAAGCAACTCTTTAAATGATAATCTTCAGAATACTTTTGTTTATAAGTGATGCTACTAAAGTAATTTTTATGAAGAAAACCGAAAATGTGCAAAAAATGTAGAAGATCAACCGAAAACAAACAATCAATTTTAGTTGAACGATTAAAATTGAACTAAACTGAACTAAATATCTGATGTATTACCAAAGTGTTTGTATTTTTATCACGCCACTAACTTAAACTTTTTTTAAAAAAGTTTTTTAAAACTTTTTGCAGAAGTTTATACCTTATAGGATGAGTTCACCTATAATGATATACATCAAAATATCTCTTAATCAGTGATTTTACGGGGAAAAAAATAAATGTCTCTAGAACAAATCACGAAAATATAATATGCGAAATGTAATATATAAATTAACAGTTACCCCCCCCCAAAAAAAAAATCATTTGTAAAGCTATAAAAATTCGGATAAAAATACTTAATTATTAATAACTTTTGATTTCGAAAGATTCAGAATTTCTGTATGTTCTTGGGGGTAAATTAAAAATTAAAGGGTTACAGTATATAAACACCTGCTAAAAGTTATTTTCCGCAATAAATTTTATCTCAGAAAAGCACATTAATTATATCTCCAACGTTTTATCATATACCATTAGGACAATTGGTCACGATATGTTTAGTTACCCCCGGTGGTCATCTGTTAAATGATACGTGTATTTTACCTTTAAACTCTATGTGTAGTTTCTTTTTAAGCGCTAAGCGCAGCGCAAAGCGCTTTCTGTCAGCGTAAATCTACTTCCGTTCTGGATCCAGCGCCACTATAAGCAAGTTAGATAACTCCGCTTGTTATGCTAAAAATATGCAACTGGAAATCCCTGACTCTCTTCCTGCTATTTTAGTGTAATGCTGCGTCACGAGCATTTCTAATCATAGAAGGCAATTAGTAAGGTTTAAGGATGTCCCACAGCTAGAAGATAAGAGCAGTTCTTATCATGCTCTTCTCTATATATTGTAGTTTATTTAAATCATGTCGGCACACATTAATTTGGTTCCACGTAGCTTACAATTGCTGTCTCTATGGCGCAATTACTTAATTATAAAACCAGTATATTATTTTTTATGTACATGCAATATAGTGCCTGAATATTCAATAAGTACCCGGTACATGATTTAAAACTCGGATGGGAATTTGATAATTTTTTAAATCTCAAACTGGAAGTGAGTTATTCAGAAAAAGAAATCGCATAAAATTGATTTACAATGTACTACTTACATAATATGGTACGTTCTATATATCCATATAAACTATAATTATTTTTTCTTCTAGACAATTATTTCAGGCACTAAAATAAGCCTTTCTATTAACATCTTGCACCATGCTGAGATTTATAAGTGAAGTTGATTTTCGCATCTAAGTATCAATTAGTAACAGACTGGAATGCATTTAAGGACAATCTTTTCTAATTAATGTCTATACTTGTGTTGTACATAAATTCGAAAGGAATGACAATTTGTAGCTGTACAGACATGTAGAGCATGTGGTGGATGTGTTTTCAACGAATCCACTCAAATAGTAAAACTTATTGCTCGGAATACATGTGTTGTGCTCTAAAATTGTGCGTGTAGTGTGCAGGATATAGCGAAAAATGCTAAAACTTTAATTAACGTTCTTAGCAATGGACAGAAATAGGGCTGATGAAATACTGAGCAAACAGTGTAATACTTGAAGTAGGGATCTAGGATTATATAGTTTATGTAAAGATGTGTCTCAGCTGTGTTGCCGATTCTTAATGAAGACTAAATAAAAACAGAATAAAATAATGTTGTATACCTTCATGAAGATTTACTAATACTTGAGATTAATACTGTATTTTCTTTCTTGGACTCTTGAATTATTAATCATTGAAATAGCAGAAAAATTATGAGCAATTATTTTCAGCATTCCTTTTTAACTAGCACAACAATAGATACTCAGTATGTTTTTCCTCTCAACATGTTTTGCATGGTAGTGAAGATGATACATACACAAGTAAAGAATGGTGAAAAGCACCAGGCGTCGGCAAAAAATACTGAAGCATTTTAAATTATTTCAACAATAGTCAAAATACTTTTGGGGGTTTAACGTATGACGGGTTTTGACGTATTTTTAATCCAAAGAAGAAAAGTGTAAAAATTTTATTGCAAAAACGTATCAATTACTAATGAGTGACACATATTGTATATCAACACAAATGTTACTGCAAATACATGTACACTATAAATCATATATTTGAAAATCAGAGATTACATGATAGCATCAAAATATAAATATAATTATATCTTTATACTAAAATGTATATTTACATATTATCTCTAACATAAAGGGCGTTAATTCTACGGATGTTAATTTCATTTACATATGACGTAGTTACAAAGATGATGCCAATCTTCAATTTGAAAAACCTGTAAACGCAGAATGAATTTGTTATTAAATATGATCACCAGAAGATTTTATCTTTCAGTGTTGCACGTAAATGTGAGGAATTTTAGCGATATTTTCAAGTGTTAACATTTTTTTCCAAATACAATATATACATTTTCCAGCGAAAGTATTGATTTCCCACAATTTTTTATTAAAATAGAAAATTTGATGTTAACACCAAATTTTCTATTCTAATAAAAATTTGTGGGAAGAAAGTATAGCTACATGTACATTTAGATTTTAAATTTGATCGGAAAACTCGATTACCATCTCGAAAGAAAATAATTTTACACGCAAAAATATTTTCTTGCAATTTCTTGTACAGTACTGTAGGTGAAATTGATTGATCTTTTGGCATACGAGGATAATGTATAATGCTTGAAAAAAAAAGGCATGAGACAATGTTGAATTTCATATCCAAACGGGGTTCACATATTCAGGACTCACAAACTTTTTGACAACTTGCTCGATCTAGCGCTACTGCACTGTCAAAATATCGCTAAGAATTCAATACAACAGGACATTTTAAATTAAAATAATTCTGACGAATTCCAAATCAATATACTTAGCGCTTCCCAGTACTTTCAGTACTTTGATTTTTTTCTCGTGGTTATTTCTAAATCGCTACTGTATATCAAATGTAAACACTTTACCAGCCACAGCACACAGCTGTGACCGCTAGGGGGAAAATCCCTTGTTTATTCACGGCGCAATGCTTTTTATGTGGATGACGTAGCTTGTCATATATAATCACGTGCATTTGTAATTCTCAAGTATATAAATAAATCGTCAGCTGTTTTCATCCGACCAGGACATTAGGACAAATATGGCGTACTTGAAACTCGGACTATGTTTGTGTTTACTTGGGCTTACCAATGCCCTTGGTGGTCGTAGGGTAGGGGGTATTTCTCAGGATGCCCGCCCCGTGGATCAAGAGATCAGAGAATTAGTTGATAGAGTGAGTACTCAGTAATGACAGTTGTTATATCATCATTCTAAGTTAAGTGGTGTTTACTACTGGCTTTAATTATTGTTCGGTTTATCAAATCATGTGTTGTGTCAGTGCAGATCAATAATCATTTTGTTGTGATAGAATGGAAGAATACGTCATTTTATGTACATGTGCACTCTTCACTGACTGGAATACATATTGATCAAAATAAAATTCGTATATCTAAGTCCTACATTGATTCATTTATGTTCACGGTTTTTTTGAAGAGTGTAATGATGTGTATTATGATAAAGTGTTTTTTTCCTAGGTGAAAGGGGATATACTGACACAGCTTCCTTCCAATGAGGAAAGAAGTATGTTTGAGCCAATTTCCTATAAAACCCAATTGGTAAATGGAGTCAACTATTTTGTTAAGGTTAGTATTCTTTTTTTTCAGAGTAATTAAAGTCTTTTTATTGATAGTTATATTAATTAAATAAAGTACATTGTAGGAAGTATATTCCAGAAATATTCGATACATACAGTGTATCCAATTTGTCAAGATCATAAATATCTTTTATATATATTTATGTATCAAGATTTTTACTTACATATAACATTTAAGCTGCTCAAATGTTTCTATAACATTTTTTATACGTATGGATTTGATAAAATAAATCGATTTTACTTTACTTTGATTTTGCAGATTGACATATAAAAAGATAAATGTATTTGAAAATTAATTTTTATTCTTTCAGATCCAGACAGGTGTTAACAGTTACATCCATGTCAAAATATACAGCAACTTTAGGAAAACAGATGTTTCCCTTACTGGTTTAGAAGTAGGAAAAACTGCCGAGGATCCAATCAATTATATCTAGTCTGGTTGATACTGAATATTCAGAGTCACAAAATCTCTCTTTTTCATAGCAAACTGTTTTATGGATTATTTTGCCTCCTCTAAGTTTAACTTTTGTGTTGTGTTATTTTTCTGATTTCTTTGATACATGTGAAAAATCAAAACAAGAAAAAAAACGACAGGACGCAGATAACTTTGTACTCAAAAAAGAAATTTTTAACATAGAAATCAAAATGACTGTGTTTCCAAATATTCAAATGTTAAAGACATGAAAATATAAAATAAATAATTTTTTTGTTTACAAGAAGAACAAGTGTTTTGTTGTTTTCTTAATTATGCTGCACTGATAAATATACATCAAAACACACGAAAATCTTTTCTCTTTATTGAATTCTGTTTTCAGTTACAAATTGAAATGTAGAATCAGACTGAAAGTGTCAATTACGTTCAGAACTAAAAATTTAAACTTGATGGAATACTAATTATTTTTTACAGCACATTCAAAAATCATCATTCATCTGCACATAAATTTGCATATGAAGGTACTTTTAAAATATGCATATGATTTCAATGGCCGTTAATGTATTGAAAAAATAAACTTTAGGAGATAAACACGGTTAAGATTAATACATAATTATCACACAGTTACAAATAATATTTTGCGTTTAAGGCAAAATACTAGCAGTACTTGAACAAGATCAAAATAAACATGAAAATATTTCGTACTCCAAAATTAATTCATATAACACATAAAAAATCTTCGAAATGTTTAAAAATATGTAAACATTATACAGCAAAAAATTTGAATAAATATATAAAACATATCAATCCGCTTTTTTTTAAATCACCAAATTTGATGTTAAAATAAAATATTTTTTATGTAACCTTTACGCATTCCCTGCCTACTTATACATTTGTCGTGACTTGGTAAATGGAAATAATAATATATGTAATCACTTCAGTATAAAATCCATGGCCTAGCAACCTGTACTGAATAGGTCATTCAACATTCTACCCAACGCTGGATTAAATATTTTTAACCAAGGTTAATGTACTAGTATCTATTATTAACCTTAACTTTAGATTGGAGAGATTGTAGACGAACTCTACTTATTTGTCGGTAGACTGTCTTGTTTTTTTTTAAACTGACCATACGAAGAACATGTTTTTGTGTATCAAATCAGCTGGGAGACATGCATCCCACTTTTAAGTGATAATGGTTTATTGCCATACAAATAAGGGAATTTGACGATAGAAGAGTTCTAATGTCTATCAATGAAAGATATGGAGATAACGAACAGTTTTCAAGTTCAAAAGTCCATAAAACAATACAAAATAGGAGCAGAGCAAACACGAACCTCCAAAAAATCAGAGTACATGAGCCAAATACAAAAGATTCTGAAATTTTCATATCATAGATATAACCTTCATGCAGTTAATGTTAATTTTAAAAAATGTTTGATGATGGACTGTACAGATTCGCATTTGACTAATTCAAATTAATTTTAGTAAAGCAGTTCAAAAGTATAACAATTTGTACAGTAATTTTGTTGCAGAATCTTGTAGATTCATTATGTTCATAACAATCAAAATTAGCAGGATGAATTTGCTAAATTTGGAATGATGAATGCTTCTCCGAGTGGAACATTTACTTAAATGAATTAGAAAATATCGAGGAAATGAATTCTGTTCTCAGGGGATGCTTGCTATACAATAAACAATTTCTACTGGAAAATTTGCGATGTCTTAGAATATCCAGAAAGATTGTTTGTCTTTTCGCAATTTTTCCAAAGGGGGGTATATGGAGAAAACGGCCTGTAATCAAGCTCAAAAGTCCATTAAATAATATAAATCAGGAGAGGAGCAAAAGAGACCTCAAAAACATCAGAGGTGATATCGGGTGCCATGGAGGAGCGAGCATTCCCTGTCGACGAGGAAACTTTTCAGGAAAGGTTTGCTACATGGATATTGTTCACTATATGATCGAGTACTGTATTCCATTGAACTCGAAATAAAAGTTACCAGGCTGACAGACCTGTCTCATGTTAGATATTTTAGTAAAAAGAAAGTCATTGAATGCGAACAAGAAACTGGTACTGGCCCCTCCTGACAAAGCAGGTAACAACATTGTCTTCATTGTAATTCTCATTATATAAATTGTATTTTAGAAGAACTTGGAATTCTACAAGTGGTAATCCAACTTATACTCATAGTTCCCTTTCTAAGGAAAATTTTTTTCAAAAGCATATGTCAGTTTTGGATATTTTTAATATCCCAAAGAACCAAAATAAATATGAACTACCAAAGCTTTATAAGAATCCCTTCAAACAAAGATACAAAGCAAGTTCCTTTATATGTTCAACCAAGCCTCTTTAATTTTTATTCCTCACTAAGATGTTAACAGTAGTGAATGAAAAACTTCAAGTGTATTGTGCAACAAATATACAAGAAGTTGTGTAAATTACAGGTGAATACTTAAAAATTCCAAGGAACTTTTGGACAATTTGAAATCACAAGATTTTACAAAAATCAACAGCTTAAAAACTTACGACTTTTCAACTTTATACACAGCCATTCCCCTCGATAAATTAAAGTCCAGGCTTTTTACATCATTAATTTACAACTGCTTTTGCAATAAAAATGGGAAGTCGCAAATTTACTTACCATGTCAATGGTCATTTGCAAAATTATTTTGTGAAAAACATTCTGATTGCACAAACAAGCACTCTGAAGTTGACATTTAAAAGATGGTTGAGTTTCTGATTGACAATGTCTATGTTGTTTTTGGAGACCAGGTCTTCCAACAATCTCATGGGTACCAATTGCGCCCACTATTTTTGTATTCATATGAAGCAGAATTTGTGCAAAATCCTAGGACACGTCTTAGGACACATCGTAGGAAATTTTCATAAGCATGCCTGCAGATCTTCTGGGTGATTATTTAAGTCATTATATACACACTGAATTATCGACGGATTTTACAGTTATTTCCCGATCATGACAAGATGCACGGGTGTGACTGGTCGGAAGGAGATGCTCACTGCTCCATGGCATCTGATCCAACCTCTAATGTTTTATATGTCCGTGTTTGCTCTGTTTTTATTTTGTATCGTTAAATTGACTTTTGAGCTTGCATATTGTTCGTTATCTTCAGTTATTTTATTTCTATGGGAAAAAAATTGGGGCACTTATATGAAATAAATGCATGATTTACCTGTATATTAAATCGACGAATAATTTAGTGAAAATTAATACCTTAACTTTGTAAATTTTATTAATTGATAAAAGGTGATTGATATCTCCAAACGTCGAATTGAAAGCCACAAGAAGTAAAAGGGTCATTTATTTATTTATTTATTTATTTATTTATTTATTTATTTCTATTTCTATTTCTTACATTCCTTAGAGAACTTACGATCACGTTCTTACTAAAGGTAAAACCTTTTCATTTGATCTTGTCGATGTTCCTTTCCAGTGTGACTTTATATTAGAATAAATTGTGAATGTTTTTTTTCCTAAATTATAATTAAAAGTGTGCAGTCTTTCAAATTACATTCCCTAAATTACTTTACTCTATCAGTAAAAAAGAATCACAGTTATGATAAAAAGTTTTTTATCTTTAGCCTGTGTTAAAAAAAGATGACAGAGAAAACATGTTGCTTGTTCATATATTTATTTCATCTTCGCTAGCCAAGGGTTTCTGAGACGCTTCTCTCCTTACAAACTTATGAGGAGAGTAGCGCATCAGAAACCCTTGGCTAGCGAAGATGATTATTTTTCAAATTTGGTTTTCTTAATTTCTTCGAAAAAATAATATAACAAATATAACCCTTTCATTTAGTCAATCCATAAGAATTATCGACTTCACAGAAAAAGCATAAAGACCTCGCACTTTACTGTGAAGTTGATATATTTATGGATCGACCTCATTAAAGGGGCATAGACACAGTTTCAGCAAAAAATCAAAATACTGAAAGCACTCATGGGAGTTGAACATGGTGTAAAATAAAATCTTTGATCGGGAGGTTAAGTGAGTGAACAATATTATTATTTCAAATACAGACAACTGTTTCAGATCTTTTGAGTTGCAACAATCTTGAGAAAGACATTCAGAGACATTGAATAGCCAAAAAAAATGTATAGGCCATAATGCCTGCCTGTCTACATTAGTCCTTTTTTATATCCCCTGCTTGAAAAGCGGGAGGGTATTTATTAATCGGGATTTCCGTCCATCTGTTTGTTTCGCTTTAGGTATACCCATCTCTTATCTGCAACTCCTTTTACACCACTTAACGAAATTTTCATAGAATCTTTATTACATTTTGCCGTTGTGCACCATCTATTACTTTTTCATCCTACACATATTTTGGGTTTCCCATTGCAAAACATGGACACTGATATTATATTCATATTAGAATAACGTTAGGAATAGTAAGCAGTAAAACTGGTTTAAAAAATGCAGTTAAAACTGTGCCCAAACCCCTTTAAAGAGCTATATTGATATAATCTTACTATAATGTTGTATAATAAATAATGGCATGTTTTTCGTAGATTTTTACCAGTTTTCTTGCTTTTGCTTTCATGTTTTTCTTTTGCCAGTAAGATGGAAATTTTTTGAAGTTTTTGTCATTCACAGAGTAATTAAAATTAAGCACATAAAATAAATATATACGTATTTACAAAATGAAATAGGAATAGCTCATTTTTCTTATTTAAGCCAGATCTATGTGCATTGACGGTGCTTATATTGTGCGGAAATAAAACTTTTTGCATTTGTCCTCGTATTTGCATTAATTATAGCATCTATCTTCTAATGCAATTTGGTTTGGCACGTACACAGGTTAACCTCGACAACAACAAAACCCCAGAGCAAAAACAAAAATGATTTGAATCATGTAGTCAATAGGAGATTGTACAACATATGCTAAATGAGTCATCATTTTTGAAAAACAATTTAAATGATGACAAAACATCTCAAAAACTCGGGCCTATTTAATGTCGTTTTTGTCGAGCACTAGGACAGATAAGAGCAATATGAGCTGGATTTCAGTCGGAATTTTCTTGCTGGGGCTGGCAAGTGCAGTTGGTCAAATTCCAGGCGGATGGACAGAGACTCAAATCGTAGATGAGTACACAAGACAAATAGTATTTCTGGTAGTGTATTTACAATATCTTTATATGACAGTATTCTAGTATAAAACATTACACAGTCATGCATTTTGAAAGATTTTCATTTTCATTTCAAAAAAAGAGCGAGAGAGATGTTGTTAAATCTCCTGTCTGTCTTCCTGTTTCATGGACTTTTCTTTAAAATGCTTTAGGTAAAGAATGATATTCTACAATCACTCTCTTCAAACGGGATCCCTGTCTACCAGTTCGTCCCCCTTCTTTTTAGGTCCCGTGTTGCTACTGGATCATTTTATCTTGTCAAGGTAGGTCAACAATAAGTACAAATGCTTTACATGGGTTGCAACAAATGTTTATTTTTCATTTTTTATCAACTGATGTGAACATTTTGATATAGTTTTACATATGTAATGTTATCGATAAGGTTAAATAAAATAGAGAATAGACAGCAAGTTTGATCCTAGGTATCTGGATAGACAGAAGTATTTAAAGTAAATATGAAGAACATTTAATATTTTCTTTTTTCCTTATTTAAGAAAATAATGATACCAATAAACTTATAAATGTACATTACAGTGTTGTCAATTTAATTTTGATATTTTTTTTGTGAAACATTGAATAATTTTAGATAAGAATAGGATACGGGCGGTACATACATGTGGAGATCTATCGCCATTTCTCTGGTACACCGACTCGACTAGAGGCAGTACAAGTCGGGCACACAAAGACGTCTCCCCTAGTAAATTTCCGCCCCTCGTGACGTCATGTGTCAGCATACTGAAAGTCTGCTTTGCTGATGTTATGAATAAAATTTTCTTCCAAGTTTAATATGTTCTAGTTTTTTATGCAGTTGCGTTACAAATGGTATAAAATTAATATACTATTTAATAAACAAATGAACCAATTTTCTTACTAATCTATAGGGGAAATATCTTTATTTGGAATAATTCCTTATTTACAACGGTATTAGTAATTGTGAATTTAACTTCATTTTCATCCTAAAGTTATTGATTGTTTTTAAAAAAGAAGACTGTTAATTCTGCAGTAAGTTGTTGGTGAACGCCCAGAGGTAATGTTGATAAATTACAGAACATATTTTAATTCGCTCAGAGGGATAGATATTTGAAATACAGTAAAACAATCATGTTACTCCAAACAATTCCTTATATTGCTATGTTACATTACATAATCTACACCACAAAACAATGCGCAATAACGTTGTTACCGGCCGCCAGGAGGCGGTCGGTTTAGTTGATATGAAAGTTTGAAGTCGCCGTGCGTTTCTGCGGAGTTACAACAATTTAAATAAAACAATTTAACATTTATATTATAGAATATTAAACAAAGACATTTTAAATGTTTAACATAAAGCACAATAATCATATAATCAAATTTTATAAATAATGGGGAGTAAATATTTCATCCAATCCTGATTGACAAACTCTGACATGACTGAAGTGCGGCGAATTTATATGTAGGCATAGTCTTAAACAAAGACCGCGTTGTATATCAACAATTTTACTTTCTCTTTTTAAACAGCCTAAACAGGATTGTTGTATTTATTTTAAAATGACGTGCATTTTTATACATTTCCTATGGAAAATTTTCAAATGATTTTTTAAAAGCACAGAATCTTACAACATTTTGGTCCAGGAGACTAGGATAAAGCGCGTTTTACAATGTGCCAAGCATTTTTCCCGCCACATCTCAACACCGAAACAAAGAGACTTGATAGAGAAGAAATGTATGGTGGATCTGAAATACAGTAAGAGACAATCATATTTTATATTTGCTGCGTTTTATTAATTAAAAGTAAAACAATAGCTAAGTTTAAACTTTAGTTTTGTACTTTTATGTAAAAACTACTCCAACATCAAACTTCTACCAGAGTTCGTTTACATGTACCAAACTATAGGTCTATGAACAGTTTACTTGTTACATGCATTATTACAGAAAATAATGTTCATGCAAGTGTTTCATGTCACGGGGATATTTATAACAGATAAATGTAAGAAATTTTATAAACAGATCACGCAAATTTCAGTTTTTTATTACTTTATCAAAGGAACAATCAATAACAATATATGTTGTTTTCTTTCTGTAACGGAATGTCTTACTCTACGAATAATGAGAAAGGGTGTTTCCTGGCCAATAAAGAACATAAAACGACCATCATAGAAGATCGCGCTGTCCCGTGAAGCCATAACGAGATGTGTTAATACCTAGTTAAATGATGATCACCATTTCTAACTTCACAGAATGCCCGTGTCGTGGTCCCTTGATTGTTTTGTTAATTACTTGTTCCATTTCCGGGGTTCGTGCAGGTATCGCACATTTACCTGTACTGCTCTGATATTTCTTGGACGCGGATAATGATGAAGGAATTCATTGTGCTGGGATTTGTGTATATATTTTCATCTTTTAATACGGCATCCGGTATGTTTTATCTGTAAATAATTTATTTTCAAAAAAAATAGATGCACTTGAAAACATATTTTTAAATTTTTTTTATTATCGTCCGTGGAATTTATTCTACATGTAGAATCACAAATTGATGTTTTCCCTATTGCATTGCTCATTTACATGTATATTGCTTATCTTATTTTAGCACAAAAATCCTGTTCGTCGAATTACATGAACAGTAAGTAAATTTTTAACGCGTAATGTTCATTATTTCACGCCTTTAACTATTTCATTTCTAAAACAGACATTTTCTTTTCGACGTATCAAGCATATACTTCTATTCAGAGATTAGAGATTGTCGGCCTTCGCACAATAAAATCTTGGCATTCGAATTCAGTTTTCGTCTTCTTTAAAAAAAAATTATGTATAATTACTCTAATATTCTATAAAAATGGATTTTGAAACAATGAAAAAAAACCTCAACTATTTCATGGAAAGACTTTAGTCCTTGTGGTTGTTTGACATGACTGCGTCTGATGGCGTTTTTTTTTTCTGAACAATCTAAAAACATTAACAAGTAAATTCTTAGACGGGGTTGTTCCAGGCTTGACTTTATTATTAAAAATAAATTTCTTTTCCTTAATTTTTCAGCCTCTCTGATATGTGTACCTGGACATACTTCTGGTGAAATGGTGATGCTTGACTTTTCTCCATTTGAAACTTCTGGAGCGCCTTCTTGTGACTGCAGCGTATACGTTTCTGCCGGAAATCGTCTGGAATTTAATTACGTATTTTCGCCGGGTTACTACGGATGTGGTTCCGTTATAACAATAACCCATAGAACGATGTCTACTATTCGGTGCCTGCAGGGCGCGGAATCGCTGACTGTAACACCGGGGGATTCCGTCACGGTTCAGATACTTCGTGAGAGGGAAACATTTGATTCAAAATATTGTTACTTGTTACGCGCTTGTAAGTTGTTAAGTCAGTAATCTAAATTATCTCATGTTGTATGATTAATATTAGAATTTATATATAACATTGTAACATCCATTTTGAAATACATTATAAATGCTTAAATATAAAGTTATTTAGAAGCGATAATACATTTGCAATAGAGCATGCAAAAATACTACTTGACGTTAGAGGTCTTTCATTTAGCTTTTTGTTTTTCTTGGTTATTCATGACTTACATTATCCTTTTATTTGACAGATCAAATCAGCGGACTTGAGAGAATTCCCGGATCTATTATTGTTGTTTGTAATCACCCGTCATTACCTTCTACCACGTTACAAACCACGACAGCAACAGAACGCGCCATTCCAGTCACCACCGCCACCAGTATAATCACACCACAAGCCGAGGATGACGTATCATCTACCGGAGTAGATGGTGGATTTACGATATCTGTATCAACAAATACGATAAACTTCACAAGTACAGCTTTAGTTACAAAATCAGTAAGCGAAGAGGTGTCCACATCGTACAACCATACAGACAGGACCGTAACAGGCGAAACAAGGCATACAGAAAACAGGCAACTGGCTCACTTTCCGTGTATGTGGGTAACGGGAAACTTTTTGAATTTGTTTCTGCGTCAGTTTAATCAAAAACTATCACAGATTCATTGTATATTAATATTCGAATAATTTGATCTAGAGTTTGTTTGTAAATAAAATGTCTATTCGTATAAACGTAAAAATTTTCTTCTTCTTTTACAGGGGAGATAATCACACCTCTCAGTATTATAATATTCGTCCTCATCGTCGTCGCCATCATCATCTTCAAGGTCAGACGAAGGTCAGTCTAAATACTTGTTTTATAAAAAGTTCAAGAATTTGTTTCATTCTAAAAACAACTTTCTTAAA
This sequence comes from Saccostrea cuccullata, assembly GCF_032062105.1. NCBI lineage: Eukaryota > Metazoa > Mollusca > Bivalvia > Ostreida > Ostreidae > Saccostrea > Saccostrea cuccullata. The sequence continues at coordinate 20,055 of NW_026940777.1, forward strand.
CATATTTTAAACTGGTTCAATTTGCATTAAAATAACTGGTTCATTTTTTAATTCTGTATTTCTGTTTTAGTCGATACATTAAATCCACATATAAACCGGCGGAGTCCAGGGCAACAAGCTGGGCCTTTAATCAACCTTCTCTAAACGTATCCCCTCCGAAAAAAGCTTCGAGTCTGAAAACCAATGTCGAGAAGACAGACAGTGGTGTTTACTCCACACTTGGGGAAAACGACAAACGTTCAACTGAATCAGTTCACAAAGCGGCGGAGAAGAACTATCGAGAGGTCAGCATTGATCAAGCAATTGTTGAATCCGAGGCAAAAACACAGCGAGAACAGAAAAAAGAAGGGATAGATAATGTAGGATTTATTGAAGACGAAGATTTCAGTGTCGAAAGTTCAAAGGATATACCTTCGAGAGGATCCTCTGAAAGTGATATTACGAATTTTATAAGTAAAATGTATGTCACAGATACGGAAAACCAGAATTATTTTCTTGACTATAAGGACAAAACTACGTGTAATTCCAGTAAAGAGGAGAATGCTGATATTCTTGATTCAAATGCAAACAGTGTAGTGTCTGAACAGGTTCCACAAACTTCTGAAAAGCCAGAGGTACATCCTCAGCTTCCTATTGACACTGGATATGTTATCATTGACGTTCTGGCTAGCATCTAGCAAATGTTGGATGGCGTTGCCGATCTGTCTACTAGAAGAAACACCATAATTTGTAGCTTAATCGTATTTGTAATGTCCAAGAGAACAACGTAAAGTGAAGTCGTTTGGCTGGAGATTCTAAAATACATTTTGTTGAATGTTGCATAAATTAAGTTATTTGTGAATTAAAGCTTCTTAAGAATATTACATGCATTTACAATATTTTTATGCTATACAGATTTTATACTGTCAGTGAAAAGTCCTCCAACTCATATGATATCTATAAGAATGAGAAGCTCTTCATGACTTGTGAAGATATGATAAAAATTCAAATTTAACAAATTGTGAGCAGAGAAAAACCCCCAGACCTCTGAGAACATAAACACATTAGACGTGGGATCAGGTGTCATAAAAGAGCAGGCAATCCCAATTGTCATCCACTTACAGTATGAAAATAATGATCAAACAATTTGTATGAAAAATGTCAATTAACATTCAATCCAACGATATCGTATTGGTACAAAAACAGTCTTTGTATCGACTGTAAAATATGCAAAACGATGACTTAAAAACAAAACAACTTACCTTTCAGTCGCCTGCCTCATTCTAGAAATTGTTCATAAGTAGAATACACCATTGAGTATCTAATCAAGTGATAGGCATACTAGTAATCCCCATATGCAATTGATGATGGTTGCTACACAAGTACGGGAATTTTTTTTATACAAAATAATTCCGTCGTGTAAATCATTAAGAATACTTTTTAGTTTGGCATCTACAGCTTCCTCTAGCTAAACATCAAAATATGAAAATAGTGTGTCGGTTTCTGGTGATGATAACTGTTGGAATATATAAAATCAGCATATGCTTGAAAATGAATATATCTTTTATTGATAAAATGCCATTTTTCTTTATATCTCTCTCAAATTATTCAATCTAAGATCTGTAATCATGATAATATACAACCTTCAAATAAAATAACTGTATACACTTTTTAAGCATACAGTGTATATTATTCAAGCAATTCTGGGCAACATGTGACGAGGAGCACACGGCGGGTGCGATCGGTCGGCACGGGGTGCCTACTTCTCCTTGGCACCTGATGCCTATGGCACGCCAAATTCACAAAAATGAGCAAAACATAGTTTCACAGTCGATAAACTAGGTTTATCGGTTGTAAACTATAGTTTACGGACTGTAAACTATAGTTAACAACGTTAATCTATATTTTACATCTGTAAACCATAGTTAACGCGATAATCTATGTTTCACAACCGTAAACTATACCTAATACCGAAAACAATCATTTGCGATTGCAAAACATAGATTATCTGATAAATACAGTTTCACGATTTGTAAACTATAGTTTACAAACCGTTAACTATAGTTAACGATCTGATAAATATAGTTTCACAATTTGTGAAACTATGATTAACAACTCTTAACTATAGTTTACGATTGTAAACTATAGTTTACAAACGTGAATCTATGTTTATCAACAAAATCTATTGTTAACGCTTTATCACAGACAGATAAACTTAAATTAACATTCGTAAACTATAGTTAACAACCGTTAAATATAGTTTTACAGATGAAAACTATACTTAACGAATCGTTAACTACAGTTTACGGTTTGTAAACTATAGTTTACAGTCGATAAACCTAGTTTATCAAATGTGAAACTAGGTTTATCTCATTTTTGTGAATTTGGCGTGCCATAGATGCCTCCTCCGATGTTTTAGAGGCTCGCGTTTGCTCCCCTTCAGATTTGTAATGTTCAATGGAGTTTTTAGCTTGAATACTGTTCGTTATCACCACATGTTTCATGATTAAATTAAGTCACATCTATTGTTGAGGGTCTTTCTATTGTTGCTTACTTACGAGCTGTAATAACAAACAGGAAATCGACTAGTAATCATTAAATAATTTATCCCTCTTTACTCGTATTTATGTTAGATATAGATGTCACCTGTTGACCTAGCGAATAACGTCAAGTTTGCGGTGTCGTTTGAGAATTCAGGAAGATCATAGAGTAAAATACAAACATCGTATACCATTGTAATCCTTTAAAGTCCGATTCTTTGAAGTATTTTCTCACGATTTTCAATTCCTAAACTAACATGTTTTTCAACATATCCGCGTTACATTTTATATCGTATGGGGGATCTTAGTCTTTGTTCTACATGATTTTTGTTAACATTTTATTTGTGTTGACAAAATAAATGCGCAAACTCAAAATGAGAGATAAATAGTTTAAATACCAAAATAGCTATATTATCAGTTAAAGGGCAACGAGGTCATAGGTGATCTCCAGGAAATAACATCTGAAGTTTCGAAAATCGGGTAAGTTTTACAAATTTTTGGATTGTTTTAATTCTTGTTTTATGACAACTTTCATGGTCATATTAATATATTCCATTAATTGTTGAAAGTTGATTTTGTTAGTCTAAGGTGGTGTATTTAGGACTGTTATTATTATTGTTGTTTTAAGGATACCAGGGAAAATTTATATCGTAAAAGATAATATCTCTTGAAAAACGACACAATTTCTCGTGAAAACGATGCGATGATATTTTCTGTCACTATAATCTTTTTTTAATGAAACTGATGTAATTGCCATGTCAAAATACTCCAAAAGTAAAATTGTTTGCTCACAAAAAGTTTAATTGTAATCGTATCTTGATCTGAAATTCAAAACATCAATCTAACCTTCGTGTACAAAATCAGACTGTCGAGTTTTTCTTTTCTGCAAAACAAAAAATATGTTATTTATGCGATTTATAGGGAAACCTAAAACATTATATCTATATCGAAAATATTCAGAGAAATATACATGTATATCAGTGCATTATAGTTTTCTGTATAATTCTGAACCAATTTTGATTGTAAACGAGGCAAGTGATATATTTCTAAAATATTGTTTAAAGCTTTAAACTTTCTATGGCAGAATTTTACCTATTTGCAGCCATTCTCTTTAATCAGTACAACCTTTTATCAGTTTAAATCCCATTTTTTGAAACTTTCATTGAAAAATTGAATCTATGTATTTTAAAAACTTCTTCATTTTGCAATATATCAGCATGACTCAAGTCATTATTTTCAAGAATTTATCAAATATTTGTTTGTACATGTTATCATCTGTCCTTAAAAAAATTAAAGCAAACCGCTGAAAATTAATTTCGTCTGAATAAAAGTTGAAAATAAAAAATATTTACCTCATGGCAAAAAAGAAAGATTCATAATATGCACCATTGAAATTAGAGATGATTAATCACATACATGGATTCAGCCCTGTGATTGCATTGCTTAGAATAACACTGAGAATATTTCTAATCAACGCTAATGAAAGCTTTTTAACCTGCATGTAAAGTATATATCTAATCAATTTCACTTTTTGCCTTTCCATGAGAGAATGAGGTTTATAGAATTTATCAACGACCATTTTTCATTACATTGAATTATTTATAAGCCCCCGCTTCTAATCAAATCTCATTCAATGTCTCCAATATTGAATTCTGTGGAAAATAAAATGCTTTTTAAGATCCCTCAATATGTAAGCCTTTAGACACGACGGTTATATATAGAATACCTGGCGAGTATATCAGATTGAGGTATTAATGGATACATTATTCTCCTGACGCTATGACAAAAGATCAATGCCTGGACACAGACGTTCAACTTAAATGGACTCGCACTTCTCTCATTGAGAAGTGCTTAATGCAATGCAAGATATGCGACGAAACTATGGTGTAAATAGAAAATCCATTTAACCATCATGATTTTTACTTTAGAAATTAATTCAACGGTCGATCAAAAATTCACAGTGACATAACGATTATTGAAAGTTGACAGGACCACAAGTGCTTAAAGGTTTTCTATACTTTATCATTGCTGGATAATCTGTTTTACGGGTATTTAATGTCAACTGAATTTTTATGCAATGTTAATTAATTAACCCCCATTTATATTCTTTATCTAAAAAGGCGGATAAATGGTTAGTTCGTAATTTTATGTAATCGTTTTATTTTTAATTTCAGTGACAAGTTCCAGTCAGTCAGTGTGTGCCTAGAATAACGTACTGGACGTATATATACATGTACATGTAAGTTACTTTTATAAAAATTTAAAATTTTTCTTTTTAGATTTTATAAAATTGAAAATAAAGAATTCTTCAAATCAAATTTATTTTAAATAGGTTACAAGATATTTTTTTCTAATATTATTGTAGTATAATAATTTTTATTCCTGAAACAAATTCTGAAATATGCTACATAAGGATAAATTTGTTTTTAAATGAACAATTAAAATAACAAAAAACTCTTAGTCATTGTGATAATATCAAATTTCCACTTTTACTATAAATATTCATCCAGCGTGAAAATTATCTATACAGTTTCAATAGGCAGATTTCAAAAACTTAAAACAAAAATCTTTGTCTTATGCCATACCAACTTTTCTATATATAATGTAAAAGTTCTCTTTATCTATTTGCATTGAATATTTTTTTCACGTTAATTTCTTCTTTGGTAACCTCTTTGTTATTTGGATTTCTTTAAAATTTTTAAGTACACAAGTCATCAACTGATGTTGAATAAAATCCAAAATAAACTGCATTACTTTTAAGTCTTGTCTTTCCACAAATTTTTATTTGCCATATTTTATTTTGATAAAAATTGCTGGAACGATAGCATTATGTTAAATAAATATGAATCATATATTTGTATTTTTCATGTGCTTGTACACATTTTGAATTTTTAAAAAGTTAAATGATGAAAGATGTGATATCATTTTGACATTTTTTTTCATTGTTAACCTCCTTCGACACAATATTACATGTACGTTTTCAAATTAAGTAACAATTCAAAAACATTAACATTTCTTATATGTATCTAATACTATTATTTTTATTGTATCTGTCTTCCTTACTTGCTCATTGAATACAATTCAATCGTTTAAAAAAAATAATTTTGCGAAGAATGTTGCATATTTCGCTGTGATATTCCCTCTACTAGGCAGTTGTAATACTACTTAGTATTTAATACATTTTATGAATTTAGTATTTAATACATTTTATGAAGTGTAAAAAATAATTTACAAATGCGAATTAATAAAATATTGTAATATTAATTTATTTGAAGAAAGATAAAAAAGTAATCTTTAAAAAGAAAGGTAAGTATTTAATTCAAAGACACAGAGGCATTTTACAAATATTTGTCAACTTGGCATACACCTTTAATGTTTGTATTTTAACTATAGACCCATTGGCGATCATTTAAAAATTAATTCATTTATAATCTACTTTAAAAGCTAATGTTTGTATATCACCGCTACATATACCTACTACTAATTGCAACATGTTAAGGAATTTAATAATCAAGCGGACACAAAGCAAGATGTAAGTAAATATTAAAGAAATCATATTTTCAAAAACAACACATATCTTATGTTTCATTCATGTGCACGTAGTTGATATCTCATTAATTGAAAATTTCAGTGATATGAATTGCATATGCCCCAACAGTAAGAAAAAAAAGAGCTTTAGAATTTTGAACAAAATTTAAAGAATATAAATCCTGTCAAGTAAGACAGCTTTCTAGAGGATATATTCTAACATGCAAACAGAAAGTAATGGACTCCACCAAGGGCTCTTTTATTGCTTTTTGACATACATTGTAACCTGTTAAATAACCTTTTTGAATGCATTTTTGGGGGTATAACAATACCATTGTGATTTAAAAGCCACATGAATGACTAAAGGGAAATAGAGGGGTATATTCTGCCATTGTTTTCACTGTTGACACGTTTATTGGATATTTGTGTACACTGTACACAGACTGCATTCAATTGTTCCCCGCCCTTTACTTTATACTTGTTAGCTATTCTGTCTTTGCTAAGGGTCAAAACTCTTCTTTCTTCCTAAGGTCATAGCCAGGTTCTCTGCAATAATTGCGAGTTTTCATTACGACACCTTGATCGTATTCTTTAGAAGTTCTGGCCTGGGATTAAGGTAGGAAGGCGATATTAAGACGATTTCATCCAATTGCCTCCCTACGGTATTGATAAATTCTTATCTCAAAGTCGATTGTTTTTCTAAGATTCAGGGCTGCTAAGTCGGTCGCCCTTTTTTATTTCATGTGTATATCCTTAGTTTTCATTGATCTTATTTAAAGGTAAGTTTTTTTTTTTTATTTTTGCAAGCAGATGCTAAAATCTCTCTCTCCTCTCTTGGTCTCTATCAACCTTCAAAAGTTCAAATAAATTTGTTAACTCTTTTATTTAGGATTTCTTCATAATTAATGAAAACAGTCATTGATTATCTAGGATCATTGAACATATACGTTAGGTAGAATTGTTTCATGGTACGGAAGTAGCAGCGATTTTCTTCCACTTATTGATGAAACAATTTCTGACTGCTTCCAAATTTAAAAACAATCTTTAGAGACAATCTTATTTTTTTTACTTTGAAAATAGAGATCGAGTGTAACTGTTTATTTCATTCAAAAATTGTCAGGAAATATTTCGTTAAAAATATCACACAATCGTTTAAAATACTATAAAATGGTTTACATCCACTATCAAATATCAAAGTAGGGGAAATGTCGCGTTTCAGAAAATTGTTCATTTTGTTCTTTAATTGAGGAAGTTCACATTATTAAATTATTTGTTAACAAATAATAATTGAATATCTATATTCAGCGGACGTGATTAAATTGCAAGTTTCGATTTTCTCTTATTTATAAAAGCAAAATCCATTTATTTACGTTGTAATTGCCTTTTATTTTGTCAACATATACAGTATACTTCAGCATAAGGTCTTTCATTATATTTGTCATTGCATTTGTTATACCCTGATTTAAATGCACATTCCTAACATGATGTTAATATAGTGTATTCCCTTTACTTGCAGATTCCATGATTTTTGCCTTTATTTGTTCTGCTGTTGAAGACGGTCGATCCTGATCATAAACCCAAATATTTACCATCGATTAATGCCACAATGAATACATAAACCAAGCTCTGAGTAAATTATGAAGTACGATCAAACAAAACGTAAAACAAAAGGCATCGGAAAAGTTAAACTTCTTGAAGAGCGAAAGAATTACAAAAACAAAAGAAAAGGAGATGGTCAACAGGTGCCTGAGACTGAGGATGGTAACCAAGGAAGTGACGTTGAATGCTTCGATGACGACGAGGAGGCAAAGGAGACATCTCAACAAAAAGAGGGGTACCTGCATGACAACGTGGCTACTTTAGCTTTGCAAAATGTAAATTTTCCTCGCGGAATTCTGTGCAGTGGATGTTCCAAAATCGGCGTTTATGACAAAGATTTAAATGATGTACAACGCAATGCTGAGCAACTGAAGGACAGAGAAAGTGATAGTCGGGAAAAATGTTCTATTTGTCAAACTCTGGGGACAAAGGTCAATCACCAAGACAACATCCGATCGTCTGTACTTTACTCTCACGAGTTTTATGACAAGTTTTCTCGAGACAAACGTCCTGCATGTTTGACCGATTCTGGTGAATCTATGACAAGGGAAAATTCGACATTAAAAATTGAAAGTGCAAGACTGCAAATAGGAGATAGAAAAAATGACCGTCTGCAAAGGGAAAAATCAATAGATCATACAGAGCAATGTAGATCTAGTAGAAAAATGTCCGTAAATAGTGTTAAGGCCTCAGGACAGCAACAGCAAAAGATGGAACAAGGTGGACAGGAAACCACCAAACTGTCGTCTGCAAATCCAGGAGGGAACGCATCAAGTAGTGTAAAAGATTATAGTGTTCTTAAAGTGAAACAAACTTCAAAGGAAAACAAAACTGTTGATAGATCTCAAAAATTTGAAGAGTGCAATAAAAAGACAACGAAAAACGAACAAATACCTGAAAATGTACCAAGTAACGGTAACATGCTTCCAGATCTTGTAAATAAAATTACATTGGTAGATTCAGAGAAATGTGAATACAGTGAAAAAAGTGCCGTTCACACGAAAAGGAAATGTCCAGAGGAAAGATCGGTTAAATGTGAATCGCCAGTTCCAACATTCCAACAACCAAAGAAGATACCGAAAACTTCCGACAGTCGGCGATCTTTTATTTTGGCAGCCACAAGAAGACATGCGGAGGGATTTTCTAGTTTATACATGAAACGCGCAATGAAAGGAAGTACTGTTCGCAAAGATGCCTGGAAAAATAATGGGGACATTGAACATCATCATCATCACGAAGGTGAGTGAGTCTAAAAACTTTTAGACTTTAGTTTTTAAACTTTGGAATTATATATAATTGAACAGCATTTAAGCACTAGCTGTTTTTTCTATACAAATCAGACGCGCACACTTTCTTCTTGTATTGCATTTTATTCATTTATTTCAAATCAAAACGCATTACTTGTTCACATGGATAATTCGTTTTGTATAATTTATAAATTATCGCTGTTTTAGGGATTGTGTTTCAAAACTACGTATGTGTAATGTAGTAATTATCATTACAAAATTTTACAATTCATAGCAACACTAAAAAATTGTTGTGATCTTATTTGTTTGCAAGTCCACAATGTACCGTATGTCATCGACACGTCTTTTAGTATACATTGTCACCCCTCCCCCCAAAAAATCATTTACAACATGAAAGATTATATAAAGAAACGTCTTTGACAAGACCATTATTTTTACAATGTATCGTTTCAGAGAAGTACACTGTTGAAAGCCTCGGTCTGACTTTTGGAATTCCGGAATTCAACCTTCGCTTGGCGGGACGAACCGTGAAGAAAACTTCCGGATCACCAAGAAGACCGGAAAGCCACAGATCAAGTGCGAGTTCGACTTCCCAAACTTTCTTACCACCTATTGGAGAAACACAGAGACATTCTTTTTCTCTTAAAGGATTTGGATAAATCCAGGCAATCTACTTTAGTCATGTTCGTTGTCAGAATAAAGTGTAAATAAATAATAAAGTTAATTAAATTCAGTATCGAATTTTCTTTTCTCATATTTTTAAGCCTTTTTTCGCGTCAAGCAATTCTGGAGTAACATGCAATTAATATGATAGATAAACGTTTCTAGTCTGTTGCAATTTACATGAACAAATCATAAAGTTGGTATAATGTTGATGTTAGCATGTTTCTCTCGTAAAGATACATTTTATTAAAAGGTAATTAAATGAGTACACCCAATCAATAAAGACAATTTCCTTAATAAATTCATTCTGCTATGCAAATTTATTGAAAGTAAGCAGCAAAAATATTTAATAAATGTATACAGATGGAATAAAAGCAAAAACATTTTAACAACTTGTCCTTTCATCAGAGATAAAAGGGAAAGTGGAACTCCTAACTCTTTAAAGATGTAAGGATCTGATAAAGGTCGGGCTGCCTTTAATGTATCTCTTTCGTACTAAATGACTATTGCCAGAATTCTTTGTTTTATTGAATTTTATTCTCTTTGGTTATTTCTCGGTCGCTAGGTTTAAATATGCAAGGCATTAATTTATTTTCTTAGCCTGTCATCTCTAAAAGATTTTACTTTCAATGTGACACTTGGAAGGAGAGGACATTCTAAAAGAATTCACCGGGTTGCTGAGAGACTTCAGAAAGCGAACGTTTCTTTGGGGGTAAAGTTTCTCTTTTTAATTTACGGTAGTGGGATTTTAATGCGCTATTCCCATGAACTTGAGACTGGAATTCCAACAAAGGAGGAACCAATTGTGTTACATTACATTACCCGTAAAGTGGTTACTAGAGCCTTGTTTACTTACGAGAGACGATTGTCCGTTCTTGTTTATCCTGACAAATTAAAAACAAATACTTTTTACATTATATGTATATGAATTTGTTTCCCGTTCACAAAAGTTATATCCTTGTTTGTTCCCTGCTGAACTTTCCCGTGATTTGGTTGGCTATACAGTGCATTATTCACCTCTGCGTACACAATGGTCAGATATTAAGGGATTTTAGTACATCTATTTAATTCGCATTTCATACCACTGACATCAAATTTAAAATTCGGTTGTGACAGACATTTTTGTTTGCGTCCTTATAACTGTGGTTTGTAAATTTTTATCTTTTCGATTTTTAAGTGACAAAAAACAGGGGAGTCCTTTTTCTTAATCTTGAGGATTTGCCGAGATTAACGGTGTGTTTCCTCTTTTGTATACCGCACGTTCAAATAACAGACATATATATAATTCTACGGCCGTTTCGTAGAGTGTCATTTCGTTAACTTGGTACAGAATGAACAAACATGTTGCTTTCTAATCTAAGTAAAGGCCTGGCAGAAATAAGATCCACGGGCTATGGCGAAAGGGTGGAAATCACCACCGAACGTGACAGGAGCAGACGATCTAGTCGCATCCCTCACGAGAGACTTCGAAGAAATTCTCCAAATAAAGTCCCAGATGTTTCAGATGCAACCATCAACAGGAACAAGTATCCTCTGAGTCTCCCAAAGACGTTCACAACAAGAAAAGGACCTTTGGTTTTATATACGGATAGCTGCCAGCCATCTGTTTCAGAGGGCGACATCTGGAGCAGACAACAAACAGAATCACACAATTTAAACTCCTTGAAATTAAATTTTTACCTCCAAAGTGGCAAATCGTCTGGGAGTAGCGGAGCCAGTGTCTCTAGAAAATTACAAGCACCGACTGTTGTGTCGTTTGCTGAGGCTGTCCTTAACTTTGATCATTCTAAAATTCGAAACAAAAACGGTTTAGCGGGCAGTGATGGATATAAAAGAAAATGACGATATTGGAAGAAAAGAACATACATTGTAAAGCTTTCGAAACTTGGTGCACATTGTATATACGCTGGGATCTTCATTGTATAGAATGTAAACTACCAAGCACATCTAGTTATACGATGTAGTGACATGTACTTGGTTACAGTATTTTAGACATTATTCATGCTTAAGATTTTAGAATAGTTTCATGAGATGAAACTTCTATCAAAACATGAAATTCGTTCCTCCGTATTAAGTGTTTAGATTTTTTAAAAACAAAGTTGGAAGGATTTACTGTTTTACCTCTGTATTATCAAAACACATAACTTAATTAGCATATGGAACTTTAAAGAGAAAGCGTGTTCCATTAGTCAAAAAAATCTTTTATTTCTATAAAAATACATAGATTTACTCAAGTGAAAATTTTATTTAAATTATTTTGTTTACGTCTGCTATATGTTTGCAAGGATTCATAAAACTTTTCCTTCGATAAAGTGAAATTGGAAGGATTGATATTGCCTTTTTTGAATTAGCAATTCTGGATATGAAAGACGATGTATTGATTTAAGAAAGTAAAAATAACTTAAATGTTGTTTTCCGTAAGGAAGGAGTTTTTTTTATATAAATATATCTGTTTGTGCTTTACTGTCAGCAAGTAATGCGGGAAAAGATGACTGTGTTCTCGATATGGAAAACAGGACGTTTACAAGATTCGGAGGCAGATCTTCTTGAGTAAGGAGTGTGACTGGGATTTTTCCCTTTGGATTTTTATGTTTTTGCTTACTTTTTGCAAATTTCCAGAATGTTTTATTAATATTTGCACTCAAGAAGAAGTTTGTTTAATGTTTCTTTATTTCAATTTTGATATATTATGAAGATAAGTTACCTGACCTTAATACTTATATCGCTGCCAGAAAAACGTTTACATTTATGGGTATGATAACATCTCTAAATTTTTTAATGGAAGGTACAAAAACTTACCCAAAAACCGAACTGAATGCATGTTCATTTTGTAATGCACAAGAAAAATTAAATGATGAATTTCATTTTGTTTTGTTGTGCCCGACATTTTTTGATATACTTAAAAATAAAATATTATGCCTTATAATTATAAAATCAGTCAAGCAGAAGCTTTGTAAAAAATGCTGAAAAAATCATTTTAATTGATGAGTTTGATATTAATGGTAAAAATGTTTGTTAATATTCTTATTCATACCAATTTTTCTTCAGACTCTCTCTCTCTCTCTCTCTCTCTCTGATCTATACCTATACCATACATTTACAATTAGTTGTCAATCATATATACAAGACTGATTACAATTAAACAGCATTTTGTGATGAGAGACTCTTTAATAAAATACTTTCCTAAGATCTGTGCATAGTTTTATAACGTTTGTTTTTATTTAAGACAGTTTTTTTGTACATTTCGTGTAATAATGCATTTTTGCTGATCATATAAGGCTGATCTTAATAGGCCTAGTTTTACATTATCCTATATTTGTACAAAAAAAAAATGACTATATCTCCGTGCAAAAATTCTTATTTGAAAATCAGTTTGACAGGTAAATTGAATCTCTCGATTGTAGTCATCAATCCGAAGTTTTAAAATTTTTATTAAAAAACCTCCTGTATATATTTATTTTGATAACATGATGATGACATAAGTATAATTGAAAATGTTAAATATAAAACTCTTTCTGGTAGAAAAAATCGTATATTGTCAATTTTGAATTGTAACACTTGATGCACAATATGTTTGTTACCTTTTAGATATTAACTGTTCAGATAACACCACATGTTTCCTTTACTGAAGGAAGAACATTAAAAATTGAAAAATACAAAGCACACCTGCATGATACCTTTTTGTTAAAATGTAAATCGAAAAAATGATTTCATTTTCAATATAATCAAATATTTTACCACAGGGTTGGTATCCTGCATTCATAAACAAGATTGAAAATCCTCCACAATATTTTGATGTCAATTTTGAAGTACTTGAAAAGAAGATTTTAAAACCTATATACTTGTAAAATAAAGCGGGGGTCATGAAAACAAACGCAATGTGTTTGTTATCTTTCCTGGCCCAGTGGTTCTGGAGATGATTTTTAAAGATTTTTCCTATATATTCCTATGTAAAACTGCGGGGGTCATGATAACAAACCACATGTTTCCATGAGTTTATCTTTCTTTGGCCAGTGGTTCTGGAGAAGAAGATTTTTAAAGATTTTTCCTATATAATGTAAAATTAGAAATTGAAAAATACAAATTAAGGACACCTGCATGACACTTTTTTGTTAAAGTGATTTTTAAAGATTTTTCCTATATATTCCTATGTAAAACGTACGGCCATTTTCTGCCCCGGGGGTCATGTGAACAAACTTGAATCTACACTTCCATTTCAGATTTCATTTTCAAGATTTTTATCTTTTCTATATATTCAAATATTTCCATTTGAACAAACCTACCACAGGGCTTCCACAATATCATCTTTCCTGGCCCAGAAGAAGATTTTTTAAAAAAAATTTTTAACAAATAAATTTGGAAAAGGGTGTGGCCCTATTTGAACAAACTTGAATCCCCTTCACCCAAGGTCTTTGTAATGTCTTCCTGAGAAGAAGATGAAAATGTGAAAAGTTTACAACGACGACGACGACAACAACAACGACAACCCCGGACCAGAAAAGCTCACTTGAGCCTTCGGCTCAGGTGAGCTAAATATAAAAAAAAAATTAAAAACAAAAAAAAATTAAAAAAGAGCTTACATTCAATTTAGAAGTTCTTTTCGCTCTTTCTTGAAATTGACATAAATCTGTAATAAAGTAATAAAATAAATTACAATAATTTAATAAAATTAGCAATCAGCAGGCCCATAGGCCACAAGGCTTTCCCGGGTCCTTTTGGTTCTGCTTTCATTCTGAACTCCACCTTATCCCCTCTAGGGCATTGATTTGAATATCAGAAGATGCTTGCATATAATTATATGTATCACTAATTTATTATGTCCAACAATTAATTAGTATGAAATTCTGGCCCCACTTACCCACGGGGGGTCATAATTTGAACATACTTGAATCTATGCAATCTTAGAATGCTTCATTGTAAATACGTAAAAATGATGAATCATAGCCCCCCTCCCGGTTCTTAAGATTTTTATCCCCTCGCAATGGAGTTGAAAAGAATAAAATAAGGCACTTGTGCGTTAGGGTGTGTGTGTGTGTGTTAGGTGTGTGGGAGTGTGTGTGAGGGAGGGTGTGTGTGTGTGTGTGTGTGTGTGTTAATTTGTCCTTGTGCGAAACGGGGTAATTCGTATCGGGATCAATGTTGAATGCTGTTTTTCTGGCAGCGATAGAAGTATTACGGTCAGATAACTTATCTTCATAAATATATAAAAATTGAAATACAAGAAACATCAAACTTCTTTCTGAGTTCGAATATTAATTATACATTCTGGAAGCAATTAACATAAAAATCCAAAGGGAAAATCCCTGTCACACTCCTTACGAGGGGATGCTCCGTTTTCATCATTTTTCTATGTAAAACGATCACAAAACCCAAAAATAGAATCATCCATCCCTTACACTTTGTTATAAGAACATTAATATTGTAATGTATGCACTTTCTGTTTCTGCAAGCAGTCTGACTTAATACATGTATGTATTACTTTGCAAAGCTCTCCATTACACTGATCTGCTGCTTTTTCTATCTCTTTTGTAACTTAATTTCATTTAAAATTTGAAATTTGACCAATCCTTATCAATATCTTGCAAGCTTATTACATACATGTAAAAAAGACTAAATTCACTTGCAGATCAAAAAATCACATACGAGTACAGATTAAATTCATTAAAAAAGAAAAAACAATCAACAATATAAGCTTTGTGTTTTATTACAAAACTAAGCAATTTGCAAATGTCAACAATAATCTTATCTGAACTTTATCCTCTAGTACCCTTAAATAAAATCAATTGGTTTTTTTCTCATGATTTATATTTATGTTCACAACACATGACCATTCTAAGTTCTATTTCTTTTTAAACAATCCCTGTGGCTATATAAAGTGATGACTAATTTACAAGGCAAGAAAAACAAGAAATTTTTTTTTGTTATCCTTAAAGAAGCACTAAAATAAGCACTGTCTCTGTATTATTCTGATAAAACAACAAAACCTTACAAAAAAATAAAAACAACAGAAATAAGAAAAATTGTAAATATTGTAAAGGCATTTCAAAAACTAACATTGAAGTTCTTTTTAATTTACTCAACATATGTGAATATTAATGGAGCAATGGAAATATCAACATTAGTTAAGGTGTACAATTTCTTTTCTTATCATTCAATTTCTTATAAAGCTGTTTTCCTTCATAGTAAAATTCATACTTATTCATGTACATGTATTTAAAGAACCGTGTTTCCATGTTATTCAAAACAAACCCAACAAAAAGCTGACAGTGCAAATGAGTGCGACATCTACAAAACTGGAAGCAAGTCTTGTATGATTACAAAAAATTACAGTTCAACTTCAGTATCTCGAACATCGATATCTCAAATACCATGGATATGTCAAAGTGATTTGAAATTCCCAGCAACTTATTCTTTAAGTATTTCACCCTTGATATCTTGATTCAGCAGATATCTCAAAGTTTTTCATAGGTCCCATCGAGTTTGAGATAATGAAAATTTGACTGTACTTGCTTACTGGTTGAATGAGGTTCAAATTATTCTCCAGTTCACATAATGCTGTGGGGTCTTATGTTTAAATAATTCAACATATATATGGACAATACAACAAAACACTACAACCTAATAACACTCTAAAACACAAAGAACATGTAATCATTCCATACCCCTATCACCCTCATAAAAATCTTAAGATTTACTTGCTTTTACCAAGGCCTACATATATTTATAACCAAGAATCAGTGCAGTCACAAAATATAGTTTCTCAGTAATATATTGCTAAATTTTAACACTTTTTAATAAGGAAAAAATCACTCTTATAAAATGATACAGGATTTACATTTGATTCAGATTAATGGCTAATTAATTAACTACTCACCAAAAGAAAAAAAAATGTTAAAAGTCAGTAACACTAATACAATACTAACAAATCGTAGTGAGATTCCTACAGTAGTTGATCCTGTGGGTGTTAGATAACAGCCAATGTTAAGGTTAGTAGTACCTTAATACTGAGAAAGATGTCCTGGGAATACTGAATGTAAATTTTTGTCCTTCTATTGCCTTCCAACAGCCAGTCTCACTCAGTTCTTGTCATACTATCAGTAGAATGATACAGCTAATCTACTACTGAATTCTACACACAGACATACAAATCAGGAAAGTGTAAAATACATGCTAGAAGACAGTTATATGTTCATAATTTTTTCTTTACTCCCTACAATGAAATTTATTTTTGTTCATTTTGTTTGTCAGAATGAGATTGCTCAGAGGGATAAATTTCATTTAATCATGTATAACATTTAACTTTCATTTTTATTTTGACCTATTTGGCCCAATTTTTAGTAAATATAAAATTAGTACTTGGCTTTTATATCCCTTGACACCAATGTTAGTTTGGCGATCACTTTGGCAGTGCTTGAATTAATAATAACTTAGAAAAAAAATCAATACACATGTTTGTCATATTCCTTCTGATTGTATCCTGTTAATATATTGTAAATACATATTGTTTAATGTGTATCTTATTCTTCAAAGTACATCTATCTATTAAATAGACATAAACTAAAACATGCATATATATACACATTGTTAATTTGTTACATTCTTAAATGACAATTAACAAGAATCATCTACAGACACAGAAATTGCTTCATATTACATGTAAACCGGTATTCACAAAATCTGGACACACATAATTTAGTTAGATTTACAAAACTTGAATTTTGAATATAAAGAGAAAATGACCTAACTTGAATCATTATGCAGAGTTCTCAGAATACCAGCATCTCAGATCTTTTAATAATAGAAAAAAATTATTTATTTTGACTGATGCTCGAGTAAAATTATGCCAGAACAGTATGTCAGATGGTCGCGGAAGTTTGATAAAAATTGAAACACATAAAAGCAAAAAGACATTTAGCATGGTACATATATAGAAAACAAATACATGGTAAGCATATCTGGTACTAAAATAATTCAAACAAATTGTTTACACAGACATATTGTTCTCTGGTCACAGTAATGCATTTCAAACATGTCACTAAAGATGAACTCTTCAAAAAATATATATGAATGGAAACTTTTGTTAAATTATTCTACATGTATACTTTAAATAAATCTTACATCATCACCAGCAATATTGTTGTTATGGAACTAATCACAGCACAAGCAAACCAAGTCAATGAAACCATAGATATGTTGTAAGTTGAGTTTGAAACAGTTATGACAAAGGAGTATATTGTAAGAACTAAGAAATACATTGCAAAACAATATCAACAACAATTATATTATTTCCTTCAACAAATTTGAAACCACGGTGGATAGAAACAAATAAACATAAACTAATAACACTGTGCTTTCCCCTTCACAGGTCTAGGTAATTCTTCAATTTTTTATAAATAAATTTTTTCTTAAATTGTTAACCTAAAATGTTTACATTTATTTTTCTTCTGGTTTTGGCCAATCCCAGGTCTCCGGGACGAAGCATTCGTAATCCGTAGAGTAGATATTCTCCCGAATAAACGCCATTTTATCTTCTGGCTCGGGGTAGTATGAGGCGATTTTCTCCTTATACACTTCCTCCGCAATAGACGTGGCGATCTGGATGGAGCACTCTCGGATTGTCTTCAGTGGTGGGTACACGCGACCTTCAGCAAGGTCACCTTCTGTCACTAATCCCGCCAAGGTCTGCAACACAAGTATTCTATTAGCTTTTCATACATGCTCACTAAATCAAAATTCCAAACAACATTAACTACAAAGTATTCAAATTTTGATGTCACTTGTTTCATAGAACTTTTATTTTAAAAACTGATTTCAAACATTCCATACTTCCTTCTTAAATGGCTTTATATTATATGCAATATCACATCTCTGAAGATTATATCAATTCAGCCAAGCATACCAAAGTTGACTATGACAAGTTTAACTAAGCCTGTTTCCTTTCCATAATGAATCCTTTCTTTTTTAAATGACTTTGGAGCTGATTACCTGAGCAGCTGTTAGGAACACTTTCTCTGAGATATGGCGGATTCCACATGTAATGGCTGCCAGTGCCACTCCAGGGAAAATATAAGCATTGTTTCCTTGACCCGGGACCATGACCTTGCCATCAATAAGTACTGGGTCAAAGGGACTTCCACTGGCAAACACACATCTGCCCTGAATTCAAAGAAAATCAAGCTGTCACTTTTTCATCAAGATAGTAAAATTTTGATTCAAATTAAATGAACTATTAATAAATTTCCATACCAGGTTCTTCAGTGATAAAATTTCTACAAAAGTATTCAAATGTTAAGGAAAAATCTATCAGTAGTACATCTATCTCTTTGAACATTCTAGTGTCTTTTGGTAGGATGTTATTATTGAAATACTCTATGTTATTATTGAAATACTCTAATCATTTTACAGATTTCTCGAAAGGTTTGCAACGAAAATACAACAAACTTTAGAATCTCAAACAATATCTTGAATACCATGGAGTGAGCTGTAAATCCCATTCTAGTATTGTATCTTTGATATCTTGAATCCCCTGACATCTTTATTTTCCTTTCCTTCTCACTGACTTTGAACTTATAAGATTTGACTATCTATGAACTTTGCTGAGTGTTTTTGACTTACGTCGCTCCATTTATAAGCATCCTCAGCGGAGCATTCCGACATACTTGTTGGGTTACTAAGAGCGAATATGATTGGACGTTCATTAAATGCTGCCATGTCTCTAACAATGCCCTCTGTAAAAGCACCAGGTACTGCAGCTGCCCCTAATTACATAAATAAACATGAGTAAAAAAGTAATTTGACACTAAAATTTCTTTGTTACAATAATTAAGATCTTATTCAATAGTAAAAAATAATAAAAACAATAGGGTTTACATATTAAAGTTAAAAGCAGACTTTAATTTCAATTGCACTCCATGTATAGAAAACATTGATTACCTATAATAGCGGTAGGCTTGACTGTTTTTACTGCCTGTTCTAGCGTGTCCACTGGAGGGTGATCCTTAGCAAAGACTGCCTTGTGTCCTGTGATTCCACCCTTTGGCCTGTCCTGTAATTACACACCAATTGTCTTGTTATTTGACATATGGATACACTTGTAGGTACATGTATATTTGAAATAATTGATTGATGATACCTTAACGAGCAGACCCCTGGAGTCCACCAGCCACATTTTACCGTCCGCTTCCTCTTTACTTGCTCCCTCTTCCTGCATGGCTAGGGAGAGCAGGGTGGCAATACCTAAATTGGCCTAAAACAACAATTTATAACGTAAGAGACATGTTTTCGTGTCAGAATTCTGTGGTCCTTTGAAATATAAAATGTTGGGTTTTTAGAAATTTTTGATTTTGTGTTTGAAAACATTTACTCAATGATCTAGTTTAAATCTTAACATTTTTGGAGGACATGAATTTGTGTTTCTCTTCACGTCACAAAAAAAAAATAAAGTGCAACGCCACAGCATGATACGCCCGTCAAAAAATTACACTTAACTTAAACAGTTTAGAGAGCAAGAAAATCATGTAAACCTTGATTCTAAAATTTCCATGATTTTTTTCTAGAATTCCTTAGAATATTTGTTTATCCATCCCCTTTGGTGTAGGCATTAATCATAACAAATTACATCATTGATAGATTTCTATACTGGTTGTATTAGACCTTGTCAAATGCCCATAATATTAAACAATATCAAATTAGTCTTAACAACTTAATCTATACCAAATTAATTTTGAAAATAAAAGGCTGGCCATCAAATGACATAAGCTATTTAAACTGACCAGCAGTTCTTCTGTCTAATTCCCAAAGGATACAGATAAGAAGATGCTAGCTAGCCTTCCTAAATTGAATTTTTAAAAATTAATCTTTGACTGGATGCTTGTCAAAGTCATTACTATAGATGAATGAATCTGCACTATCTACCATAAAATATTTTTAAAACATAAAAATACTCAATGATTTTTTTTTTTTAAATTCAATGTCGGAAAGGTTTTAATATGCGATTTCTATGGAAAATGGACATGCTGATTCCACCCCTATGAAATTAGTTTTTTAAATTAATAATATTATATAATATCAGATTAGTTTATTATGCAATATCAATTTAGTGTTAATTACTTTTCATCAAAATCATTTTAAAACTTGGCTAGCCAACAAGAGCTATCTTTAATCCAACAGGCTTACCCATCTGCCCAATTCCCAAAGGGATATAGATAACACCGATGCTCTCCAGTTAGCTTTTTTAATAAGGATACAGCTAAATTTTTACATTTTTTAGGATTATGAAATTAAAAATTTACAAGACTTAGTTTTTTAAAAAATTTCACTTAAATTAAAGGTCACAGTGACCTTGAAATAGGTCGCAACACAGAATTTCTACCCAAGATGTATACATTTGCCAAGTTTGATAGTTCTAGGTCTTATAGTTTTCTAGTTATGAGCCGGACAGGATTTTTCCATATTTGGCCATAGCACCTTAATTAAAGGTCAGAGCGACCTACTTTTTGCGCGCGACACACCGTCTACCCAAGAAGTATCAGTTGACAAAGTTTGATAATCCTAGGCCTAATAGTATTGAAGTTATGAGCCGGACAGGAATGGACAGACGGACAGACGGACGGACGGACGGACGGACATGAAGCCTATAACATAATACGTCCCGTCTTAAGACGGGCCTATAATGAAAATTATGTCCTATAAGTAACTGATTTCACAGAATCATTTATGTTAATATTCATATCATATTGAAGTCAAATTTAGACTCAATTTTCATTTTACATTATTCCCCACTAATGATGCTAGAATTCAGTTATTTTCTTTCCTTTTGTTTATTTTTAAAAAGACAGCAGAAAGAAATTATCAAATAAAAACTCAGACAGAATTTACCTCCCCCGCCCCCTGGAAGAGGAACACATTATCCCTGAGTTGTCTGCCCGTGATTCTTAGGGAGGCGAAAACTCCGGCTGCTGCCACTGACGCTGTCCCTACAACCAAAAATAGACAAATTCTACTGATCTTAGCTAATAAATAAACATCATCAAACAGTTAACTAAAGGGACGCAAATGGTACACCTTGTGTCATGTAGAAATGCCTTATTAAACAACTGAAAGTTTAAAATATTTGACACTTTTTCTTGCTTTTAATATGACTCAGTACCTTGGATATCATCATTAAACATGCAGAACTTGTCTCTGTATTTCTCCAGGAATCTGAAAGCATTGTGGTTCCCAAAGTCTTCAAATTGGACAAGTGTATCTTGGCCATACCTAGATAAATACAGACAGTTAATAGTAAACACTTAAATAGTCTGTGATTAGTACATTGAAAGACGACAATATTTCTATTCATTTTAAATCTTCTAAAGTACCTTTTTCTTACTGCCTCCATAAATTCATCAATAAAATCATCGTAAACTTGACCAGTAGCTCTCTTCTGACGCAATCCAATGTACAGTGGGTCATTCAACAAAGCCTGAAAAATTACATTTCTTGAATAAAACGACTTCAAAAAAGCCATACCATACTGTATATTAAACGTACTGTAAAAGCTGTCTGCAGTATACATATATGCAAAAAAAACTGCAGTAGTAGAAAAAAAAAACAAAAAACAAAGCAATACCTCATTATTTGTACCCACATCCAACATAACAGGTAGGAGCTGCTCTGGAGGAATGCCCCCGAGGGCGGTATAGAGGGCCAGTTTACCCACAGGAATTCCCATCCCATAGGCCCCAAGGTCACCCAAACCTAAGATCCTCTCCCCGTCTGTAGCCACAACTGCCTGCAAGATAAACCCACCTTGTTTAAAATCAGCATCATATAAATCATACATGTAATGAAGTATATAGACAGTTTTATAAGCATATGCCAAGCCAAATTAAATCTGTTGGGCATTGAATTTCATTGATGTCCAGAAACATTAAATGTATGTGACGTAGTAAAGTAGTCATTCGATTTCAGGATTGTATTGTATTTACAAATGAAGACAATCAATTTTAAACACATCAAAGAGGAAAACAAAGGTGTAAAATGAAATCTGACATCTATCAGTGATATGGATAGGGAATATGTTTTTCAGTATTATCTATGATTTAATTAATTTACTATGGTTCATTTCCAAGAAATGAAGTTATGCTCAGAAAGTTAAGAAAATAAATAAAGGAAGTGAAATATCAACAAAGGAATTGATTATATCAACAAAAGACCAAAGGTCCACAAAGCTCACGTGAATCAATCTTCTCTTCCCTACTAATGAACATGTATATGTAGATAAACAAAAGCCCTTATGGACAAACTTATGAAGCTTTAATTTACAGTATATAAAATTTTAATCCCCAGATATGATCCAGTTCTTGCCAGTGTAATGGTCTGGGACATTAATATTGACCTTGATAGCTCAGTCAGTAGAGCACCTGACTAGTGCTGCAGGGGTGCCTGGTTTGATTCCGGGTCCATTCACACATCTTCCAATTTCCTGTTACCTGATTATACCCCAAATTTTATTAGAACAAATGTGCATCAACATGCAATAATGGGGTGATAAACAATTTGGCTACTTCTGGCCATTTGTTTTCTAGAAGATGTGAAAAGTTAACACATGACAGATGATGGACAAATGTTGATCAGAAAAACTCAGCTAACAAGAGCTATATGAGCTAACAAGATACTTGTACTTCTAATTCACACTTAGTCTATCAATAAAAGGCCTGTGACAAGTGTGTTAAAGCAGCATTAATTTTAATTATCTCATTGACCTTCAATACCAAAATAAACCTCTCTCTCTTTTTTCTCTCTCTTTCTCTTAGTGTAAATGTGTCATTAGATGTGATCATATTAAAGATGAATGGATGAAAGTTTTGTTCTTGCCTTAACATCAAGCTCAGGCCAATTGCAAATCATCTCATAGAGATGTCCTCTATCATTAATGGACAGAAACAGACCTCTGAAAGAAAGGATTATCAAACAATAGCCAGAAAACCAATCCACAGTTATACACAGTGGACATAATCAATCATTATAAATATCAAGATCACCAATTCATAGTTATTCACAGTGGATGACGATGTAGTTTTTTACAAATTGTACACATTGTGGATTTAGTACAAAAATGTTTTACTGCATATAAATTGCATATCATCTTTTTTTGGTAAAAGTTTTGAAATCAACTTCTTTTTGGTCTTACATGCTGTTTAATAACAGAAAGATTTAGTAATCTTTATTGAAATGAGCCGTTCCAAGCAATAACCCCCCTTATGTAATCTGACAGAATTTTACGTCACAGTAGAAAAAGCGACGTCATAGTTTTGCAACAAAAACTGCGATCAAAATATATCGCGCACTGACTGCTTTCCAACTTCTTGCTTTGCTTCACGTCACATAATTTTCTCCGTTGTGCTTTCTGCATATTTTTTTCATGACTTTATCTATTTCATAACATATCTGACTCTGATTGTTGTCAAACTACATATGCATTACACATTAAAACGACCTAAGAATATCCTGATAAAATACATATAATTTGTCAACACTTCGACGATTATTCTGTTCCATGTACAATAAAAATTTTCTGTTAAACTAAATTAAACATGAAACTGTTGTTTAAAATTCAGATTTATGACTTTCTTATTCAACAACGACCAAAAAAATAATAATTACGTGGACGTGCAATGGTGATATTGAGTGTAAAAATATTTTTTTAAAAGTAAGGAGGAGTAGTTTGAAATCTTGTTTTTTAATCCGAAGTTTTGGCGAAAATTGATTGGACTTAATCACATGTCAAGAAAAAGGCACAGGAATTAACACCAATCAAAATGAATGACAGAATTGTTAAACCACACCAATACCAGATCTAATTAAAATCCGGGGTATTTTTTTTTTATTTACTGTAGACCCAGAACCTCTTGGACGAAAAGTGACACTAGTTTAGCTAACAAAGCAACATTAATAGAATAGACGTTTATCCGATATTCTCCCTTTTGTAATGTGTTGAAAAGATCGATTACTTGTTAATACTGTTGTAACCCTCCCCCACCCCCAACCATCACCACCACCAACCCCCCCCCCCCCCGGGCATCATTTATACATGCTAATATTAACAGTGAAAATATACATTCGGAAAAAATGTGGACAGGGGCCCCATGCTACCCCCGGAATTGATTTTTTTTTATGTGCATGATTGTATATATA
Organism: Saccostrea cuccullata; assembly: GCF_032062105.1. Taxonomy (NCBI): domain Eukaryota; kingdom Metazoa; phylum Mollusca; class Bivalvia; order Ostreida; family Ostreidae; genus Saccostrea; species Saccostrea cuccullata. The sequence goes on from NW_026940777.1 coordinate 44,788, forward strand.
ATCACAATACTAGTATTTGTTCACCTGAGTGTAAATCTAATGCAAATAAAATACATTTCCAAAATATCTTAATCAGTTTGGATTTTCCCTATCTACATTTCGTCTAACATTGCAAGAAGTAATATTCGTAATTTTCACCAGGAAGATCACATGCAGGTGAACATAACCTTTTTTTCCACAATGCTAGATATTGGAAAATCAGAGAGCTATGAGTATTTATCATATATTATAAACACTTTTGTCGAATGATTTAAAAAACGTTCTGACATGTTTTTTAACGTATGTGCACGGGAAAATATTAAAGCGTTATCATTTTAAGTGGACCTGTACCAAGACAAATCTTTGACATTGTAGAGGAAAATGTGAAAAAAATAAAATGAGAAATAATAGTGAAGTTGAGAAGGGGTTGAGATTCCCTCAGGAGAAAATAAAATGATGGAACTCGTTGTATAAAAATGCAATTTTAAATTTGCTGTTCAATTTATTATCCCTAAACAACGTCTGTAATGATACAGAATTTCAGTTTGAAGTGCTTAATGAAAGATATGTGTGAAAAAAAAAGCCATTAATGATGTTGGTACCACGAAGTATGCATTGAGCGGTCACCCATCCAAGGGTTAAACAGGCTCACCGTTGCTTAACTTGCCTGAGATAGAGCGAGACTACCACATCACCAGAAAAGCTATCTCAATATAGCGAGGCAGTACAAGTTCGCTACAAATGTTAAACACAAAAGTCGGAAATATCTTGCATAAAAAAGGTTTCTAGATAAATTGTCATCTTTTATCCTTAGCAGTGAAACTAAAGGTGATGACCCTTTCTCAATATTTAGATTAAAATAGATTGAATGTTTGTATGTTGTATCTCCAGATTTTTCAGAACTCATATGGAGACGCCACCACTTGCCGGTGGAGAGCTGCAAATATTGTCCTATACATGTAACAAGCATTCAGGGCCATTGAGCAGTGAGGGATCTTTTTCGTGCCAGCACTCACTGCCACACGGGGCCACGGTTTATACAGGCTCATCCGAAGGACCGGTCTCCATGTAAACTTAACTAGAAGACTAACAAAAGTAACCTACTCAACACCCCCCTTCACTTTCAGAGCACATGGACTTCTTGTAAGTTGGTAAGGAAGGTCAGATATTCGAATATTTGATGTTTATGTAGTGACAGATAATGGCCAGCATTCCTCCCCCTTCTGCACACAATGGAACTTCTGTGTATGTGTGTAAAATGTTGGGTAGACTGGGATAGAATATATTTTACTAATATATGACAAGCATTTTATTTAAAGACAGTCCAATATGCAGATTTCGCACCTAAAACATGTTCTCTTTTCTATAAAATTCTTTATGTTTTTTTTTCTATGAAGACGGTAATCAAATGTTGTAGATTTGTGTCTATATGGTTCAAGGACAAGCTGCTCTAAATACTAGTAGACCCCTGAATTACGTTTTTCTTTGTCTCTATTTTTTTTTTCGATTTTGACAAACTGGTACATATTCAGAGGACCTTCATGATATATAAGTGGTGACCTGTGAAACTTGCCTCATAACAACCTTTTTTGAAACTGTGACATGCATGTGTTTTTAAAATTAAGATCGGATCGCATATTGAGAAAGTATAACTTTCAATTTCATAGATCTATGCGTAAAGCATGAGAGGAACGACTCTCATAATTTTGTTGTTAGATATAGATGGGGCTGTATGTTTGGCAATCTTCTATATATATATATATATATATATATATATATATATATATATATATATATATATATATATATATATATATATATATATATATATATATATATATATCAATTGTACTGTAGAAAATATACAATTCTTTAAAAAGCTTAATCATATGCCTTACCCTTTTTCTCAGTTTTTCAGGTCTTGTTTTTATTAGTTATTTCATAATTTGAAATCTGGAAAGAACACATTAACTATTCATCAATTACAGATTTAACATGTACATGTATACATGTATATCGAGTCTACATTGCCTTTATACTAGTACTTATATATTTATTCTTTCATTGCCCCCTCCCCTTTTCTTTCTTATATTTTTAACAAATCAGGAAATAATTAAGCAAAGAAAATGCAAATGTAGTTGAGCATTTAAAAAAGGATAAATGGTACTCATCATTGTACATTGATAAACCATACTTTACAAAATCCTTATGTTGTGTTCATTGATGAAAGCGCAAGCCCCTGCCCCTTAATGCTTCTCTTAGTCAATGTTTTGAAGGCAAAGGTTGAACAAGTACATGTAGAATCGGTTATAAAAAATAAATTAATGGGATATAAAATATTTTTGTTGTTGTTGCTGGTTTTAAAAGATTTCGGCTGAACTTAAGCAGTAAAATTGAAAGTGAATTTTTCTTAATAAAAGACCTATCAATTATGTGTGATGAATTCAGCGAATAACAGGACTATTTGAACTCCATTAAAATATTTTTAAATAATTAATATCAGAAAAGAACGAACTGAACGTTTTTTTTTAAGAAAAAACAAAAAAAAATGTTTACAAGAAGTTAAGCAATAGTCAGAACGGCAACACAATACGAAGTTATTGCGTATAAGTAGTTCGTGTTTTTATTACGTTGCTATATTTAACGTCGACGTCGCTACAAGAAAAAAATTTATAAAACTTGACGTCAGCCGTATAAATGATGCATTCTTTGAATACCTGTAAATCCGTAACGGAGCAAGATACACCTGTAATATTTACAGGTTATATTCACCTAAGGCTCTACATCATTTTTCAAGAAAAAAGTCATTTTCGAAAATTTTTGCCATAAGGGGGGTTTTTGCTTGGAACGGCTCAAATAATATATGGATTGTCTTGAATACATATACAAGTACAACATTTTATAAGTAATTGCTATACTGCATATACACTTTTATGTAAAAACTGTAAATATTTTCAGTGTATATTGCGATACAAAAATGAATTGCCACATTTACTTTTTATTATTAAAACCAGTACCAAGAAACAAGAAATACGGACGGAGATACAATGTAACAATGCTTTGCTTACATCAGTGTGATACTGTTTTACTAATTAATTACTATTTGCTTCATGACTGTTAAACATATGTTAAAAGTATTGTGTATGTATACAAAGTACATGCAATACCAGATATACCAGTAAACGAAATCTTACTCAGTACTGCATAGATATTCCTCAAATTTCTAGTACATTACATATTTTCATTCACAGAATAAATGTAGTTTTTGAACAATTTTTAAAACCATAAGAAGAAAGCTAGTATTCATCTAACTGTACCCACCTGGGTTTTCTGTAGATAGTGCCATACAGTTGGCAGGCTTTTCCTACAGTAGGAGTGTAAACAATGGGCATCATTATATCTGTGTGTTCCACAAGGCAGCGGTAAAACAGCCTCTCGTTTCGCTCAGCCAGGGCATTGAGAAAGATGTAGCGGTCCACGTCCGTGGCACGAGAGCGGAAGTTGACCATTACTCGCTCCATCTGTTGGTCCTGAGAGATGATGGCTGCTGGGATCAAGCCATGTATTCCCATCAACTGTCGCTCTTCTAAGGTGAATGCTTGACCCTTTCAAAAAATAAAATGTTGATACATAGAAAAGAAATAATAGCTGGTAAATTGCAACATATTTAATTTACTGAGAATTCATTCAGGAATATGATAATTTTTTAACAATTCATATGAAAATAATTCATATATATATATCTAAATTAAAAAAGACCATACGATCATCTCATTAATCTTGGTTGACAGCTTGCCCAGACATTTAGGACTAAATATCTTCATTAAATGGATCAGTCAAAATTTCCAGGTGTGTGAATACTGAATAAAACAGCCTTGTCTTTCACAGTTTCATTAAAACTGATAAAAGTCTTAAATACACTGAAATATATACAAAATGTTGAACTGGCATTTATACAAACCTTGTTCAGTTTGGGAGTTCGAATAATATCAATCCCCCTGACCCTAGAATGGTTGATGAGATCTTTCTTTAGAGTTGGTATCTTCCCATGTTTTGATGTCACTGCAGAGGTGTGGAAGGCACATACCATTGGCTGACCAAATCTGTGAACAAGTGAAAACATAAACTTTCACGAACAAAGTAGGTAATTGAAATTCAAGTCAATTCCACATCTGCCATATTTCTCACCTACAATTAAGATTTAAAATCCACTCCTGTCGATAAAGCTATATTTTTTTGTCCCCAGTAATTAATTCATTTCTTTCATAGTATAGTCTTATGTATTTAATGGAATCTTAAGGATTATTTCCTGTACTTTAATTTTCAAGAGGAACATAATACATAATTGGAAAGACAAACAGCTGATCAGCAATTATGACTGACAAAAACAAATTCAGCAAAAACGCTTTTTTTCTAACAGGCCAGCTAAAAATAGAATTTATAATCGGTAAATGTCTTATGTTATTAAGTATCAAATTTCTTTGAAGGTCAGTTAATTATCATTGAATGAATTGCAAGGTCAGCAAGTACTCTCATTAATTTCTTGCTACATCAAAGAAACTAAACTTCACTTTAAGTGAATTGATTTATTTACTTACTTTCCCTTCTGTAAAATTGACAGAAGTTGGCCCTGGACCCTGAGTGCTACCTTAGAACCCATTTTCTCCGCCTACCAACTTGAACTTCTCCTACTCTTCAGGGAGACGCTTCACAGTGTCGAAATCTTTCGAATGTTTGTCGGATTGCATAACGTTCAAAACCTTTAATCAGTTGATTCAAAAATGTCCAAAAAAAAATTTAATATTAAATTCTGAAAGAAAAAATTTTTTAAAAATATACGTATATTTCATTGAACCCTTTTACTAATCTGTGAGTTAAAAAAAAATTGCCAGGTTTTATCCGGATTTTAAGAAGTTGACTGTTGTTAGTCTCAATGTTAGAACCTTTCAATAGTGTTCCCGTGTAAACAAAGCTGTTAATTTTGAAGGCCTACGAACAAAATCACATCAATTTATACAAGGGTAAAATACTTGCAAATATAAAATCTTAAGAAATATTTTTTTCTCTGTGCAAAAATACAACATTTAATTTAATGCATAAATTCATCAGCAGAGAAAAGAATATTTGCATGGTGGTCGTAGCGTGCTGGAGCCTAAAACATGTAAAAACTAAAAAAAAAAAAAAGGTTGGGACTAACAGGTCTGGTACAATCACTAGATTTAGCTATGTAGCTTGATTTATCTACTTAGCTTTATTTACTTACCTGAGGTAGCTTTATTTAGCTACCAAATCAATTTTTTTTATTAAAAAAAAAAACATTTTTCTCAGGGTGTGCAGAAAATTTCATTTTGATGCATTGATCATTTTTAACTTTGAACTCATCTAAAACAATTCATGAAAAAATCACTCTTGAAGAAATGTCTTTTTCTGCGCAATTGCAATCAAAGTTCTGAAAGTTTTGGGGCTATGTATGACAGTTAGAACACTTATTCCTTGAATGAAATGACAAAGAAGTTCAGTTCCGGTTAACATGATAATAGGTCGGTAATTATTCAGCACATTGTGAAGCAAAAATACTCAGTCATGCCTCACTGCACGTAAGAGAGAGGACAGTTACCCAAAAAATGGAATTGCATGTTTTGCTCTAAATTGTCCAAATGCAGCAATGTATAAAGTATCTCTGCTTTGGATTGTTTTTTTTAAACCTCCCTAATATAAGTATTAACATGATTAATAGTCATTTAATTGCGATTTTTTGTCTCTTTTTAATAAAAAGAAAAAAATTGAAAAGTTGCATTGAAATAGCTAAACAAAGCTACCTGAGATAGGTAAATTAAGCTACGTAGGTAATTCTACCTTTGTAGCTAAATCTAGTGATTGTACTTGACCTGACTTATCCCTCAAATGGGACAATGTGGGATATACATCATAATACATGTACTTCATTTTCGAATATAGTAGCCTAAATGGGATTATTATTTTAAATGATTTGTGCGTGCACATCAAAAAAATATATTAGTATATTTTGAAGCAAAGTTCCTTTGACAAAAGTCTTGGGAATATTTTTGATAAATGATTGAAATTTTCTAAGTAAAAGTAAAATTTTATTCTTTTGCTTTTTAATTACTCTCATTTATAAGGCATTTTTTGCCATTGATTGACTTTTACCATTAGATTATGTTCCTCAAAAATACCTAATTTTTGTATCAGATTAAATGATATCTTGAACATGCAATAGCATACTCTATGAACTGGGACTGGTTTTGCAAGAGATAAGATGGATACTGCAAAATATTTTCTGTAGAAATTTATCACCTTAGTCCTACCAATATTTGCTGCAATAGAAACACAAAAATAAGAAGATGCAAGATTTTTTTCTTTCTACAAAAAAAGTAAAAGCTGAAAATCAACATGGTGGTGAGGTTGAAATTTGGAAGTTTCTCACAAGTGTATGTACATGGTATTCAATATAGAGTCTGCATGGTTCTAAAGTAATAAATGTAAAGACATAAATAGATCATCAACATGTAATGAGAAGGCACAAGTAAATTTATCTTCTTTTAATACTAGTTTTGACTAAGACAGTTGTCATCAGTGCCTGTTTTTACAGAATTCCTTTCTATTCTTGTAGGCATTGTTTGGATGGCTACTCCAGGAAAGGAATTGGTAGTCAAAGGAGAACTCGGAAAATTTCTACAGAGTCATGCACTGGAGGATGGCATTGGGTAAACTACCGTATATCCGGTTTTTTTTGGCGACGATCTATTTTTCGTAATTTTTGCGACCATTTTTAATTCGCAAAATATAAAACATGCAAAAATTATGTCAGTTATAATGTGACATAAAAACATTACCATTTTAAACAAAAAAATCTTAAATCGTAAAAAATAACTTACACAAAATAAAAACTGTACTAATCTACCCCCTTTTCGCAAAATTTCCAACACGCGAAAAAAAATGGATATACAGTATTAGGCTTAAAAATTTCTTTGTGAAAAGTGAGAAAATGGGTTTTTTATAGATTAAACTCGGTATTGTTTAATGAATGAAAAGACAAAACAATTAATTATCAAAGTATTGAAAGAATTGAGAGCCAGGCTTTAATTGCTCGAGTTTATTGTCTGATGTGGAATTAGTACGTATTTAATTTTTTTCTGTTTGGCCATTGATTTTTAACAGGTAGAGTTTGTATAATTATGATTTAAAACAATATCCTGTATATGTACTAGTAATTAAAATTAACAGTCCAGACCCCAAGATATGTTATGGTTTCAAACAAACAGTACTTTTATCGCCAACTACATGAAGAAACACTGATACATGTACATTGTCAAGCGACTTCACTCATGTTAATTCTTAAAATTTCAATTTACTATACTATTAATTTGCTTAAAATCAAAACGGAATATAATCACTATCATAACATTGATGAAAACAATATGAAACATGACACTCTTCCACAATTTCAATATTTCGAAAAACCCGTGCTATTGAAAATAGTTCGTTTATTTCATGATTATTCCAATAAAGCAAATATCTAATTTCTCTTTCAGTTTAATTCTCAAGCAAAAATATCGATCATTAACTTTTCCAAGGATTGGGATGTTAAAAATATTTGTTTGTATATCGTCTCGCAATGGAACTATTTTGTTTATCGGAAGTGTCTGCTTTGACTCTGTTTCGTATTTGTTTACTGTGCTATTTATAGTAAGACAGTTGATCATGATGCCTAGAGCCAGGACTTTGCTATTAGCAAAGCAGGCTAATAAATTCCTCTTGAGGAGACACTTTTTAAATATCAGTTTAACTTGTTCAAATATTCTAATCTAATTAATACTAGACTAGTGTCACTTTAAATTAACAATAAAGAAACTATGATTTCAAAATTATTACAAATGTTAAAGGTGTACTTTCTTCATTTTTTCAGAGATATAGATGAGATAGTTTTGAATTATGTCATCAGTATTCTGGAGGATCTGGGAGACGACAGCAATGCAGAGGAGAATATTGACGTGGACCAGTTTATTGAGATGATGGAGGCGTACATTCCAGGATTTGGCACTATTGATAGGTAACTCAATTTATTTAGGATATACATGTATAAACCCAATTACCTGAATTTATTTTGTTTAGTTGAAAAAAAAAAGAAAAATTGATTCTAGAGTATGGTATATAATTCATGCTAAGAGATAAGATACATCATGCATGTATTTGTAATTTTGTAAGAATCATACTTTTATCTAAGTTTTGGCTTAGCATATATATGAATTCTAAGTGGGGCATTCATTTGATGTATGTATTATAAGTAATAAATAAGCAGTAAACATTTGCATCAATCCTAACTTGAGTGTATGATGCTAATGTCAGGGTTATCCCCAAGAACTGAAATAGAAGTAACATTTAAAAAGTAGAAGTGGATCGTGGGTTCCTATGCTAATGGGGAGTTAAGGAGGAATACCAAAATAACTGGGGGATAATATCATTATAGGAGTGGAAATTCCTTAGCTCCAGGATCCTAGGGACAACCCTGCTATTTATAAATGTAGTAGGATTTTAAGTTGAAGGCAAATACAAATACAAGAAAATACAAGGTGAAAAAACAAGAAACTCATGATAACAGGTTTCTTCTTTCATGATTAAAAAGTTTAACTGTAGGCCTAAACTTGTATCAAGATGACAGAAAAGTATATCCAGAAAAAAAGATACTGTATAATCTCTATTAACCACCCCTGTCCCTATAAGCGCCCCCTGTACAGTGATTAAAATCATCTAGAATCATATCAAAAGTCTGCCAATATTTGAAGAAAGTGAAAATGAAACTTGTTTATTATTCAATTTCTCGGTGGAAAATGAATTACTTAGCATAATTTGGGTAGATTATCTTCACTTAAGGTCAAGATCTAGTAAATGAAAGGTGCCTACAGATTTATCAAACTTGAGTAATAAATTCCTTTATTAATGCTTTACAACTTAAGCTTGGTCAAATAACGTGTTTCGGGGCATAATTTGTTGATAAACAAAATGAAAAACTGAATTTTAAACTTTCATTTTCAATGAAAAATTAAGAAAACCAGTCATGAATATGGGAGTTTTTTTCGTATTCGGCAAAGGAAATGTATCCAGATTTTTGCCTACAGTCTTCAGAAAACGGTAATTAGTATTTTCATGGTTTAAATTATCAAATTTGAAGTTTACTTTTCATATGAAATTATGACATTAAATATTATAAAGAGATTGATTATGACGTCAAAATAGCACCAAAAAAACCACCCCTTAAAGTAAAAGTTAGACATTATTTTAGTGCTACTTTGTATTTATTATTTTTTTTTTTCAAAAGTTTTTTTTGAAGTTAAAATATGACATTAAATATTATAAAGATAATTCTAAAATAACCACCCCCTTTTCACAATTTTCTAAGCGACCGGGGCGGTTAAAAGGGATTATATGGTACTGTGTATTTGTATTGTACAGGGATTCTCTTATATCATTGTTTTGATTTTCCTTTTTTCAGTGTTAAAGTTTGTGAGTGGATGTTTGAACTTTCTAACACTATTACAAGTGACGATCAAGGTAGGTGTAAATTTCTTACCTATATATTTTCTCTGTTAATGAATTAAAGAGCATACACCAAAATTATTTTATCCCTCTGAATGTTTGAATTCAAAACTTTTCTTTTTAATTTTAAGATATTTTAGCATGTTTAGCAGCTTTTATAAACAAAGGATTATTTTATATCTAACAAAAAATTTTTTAACTTTTGAAGATATCTTTAAAAAGAAAAACCTTTGGGGGTATAATTTGAAAAACGATCTTTTTTATGAATGTTGAAAAACTTTTTAAAATTAAGTTTGCATAAATTTGCATAATAAATTTTTTTCTAACAGTGGGAATCTAGGATTCATAATATATATTTGGCATAAGCTTTTTCTGTGAAGACTTGCTGTTGACTGTAATTTTATTCATTTTAGATGTAAATGAAAATGCTGTGGCATTCAGTTGTAAGGGAGATAATCCAAGCAATCAAATATCAAAGGAAGAAACCACACCAAATGAAGTGAATGGGAATATTGTAAGAGAATGCATCACATTTAACAGATCAATTGTTATCTTCATTTATCTCAATATCTATATATTTTTAACTTGAAATAACTTGAAATACATGTGCTGTTTCAAAACCAACTTATGTTATTCAGCTTTAATAAGATGACAGAAATATGACATTTTTCATATGGTTATACAGAGTTGAGAAAGCAAAAAGTTTTATATAGTTGGTCATACTTTGAATTTTTCTTTTAAAATTATTAACATGAAGACAGAGGACAATGATTTTTACAAGTCTCTGCAAGGAAGATATTTTTGGTAAACAAAATGATGTTATTTAGACTAAAGGTTTAAATTTACTCGGATGGTTTTAGGTGGATGAAGAACCAGACGAAGATGTTAAGATGCTCCTGGAGATGTTCCCTAACTCCTGTACACTGGAGATAACCCATTGTTTGGGGGTTGCTAAGGGAGATCTAGAGTCTGCTGCTCAGCTGGTTCTGGAGAGAGAAGAGACGGGAACCAGTATCATGGAACCAAAGGTCAGATTCAGAAAATGTTAACGACTCCTATTAATTTTTTTCACATGATTGTACAGATAAACTGACTCAAACGAGTGTATACATGACAGGCATTTGACGTTTTTAACCTTTCTTTTCATAAATTTAACCTTTCTTTCATTTATGAAAAGAAAAGTTAAAAACGTCAAGTGCCTTTGGTATACATGTACATGTAGCACTTTTTTTAATGCAATATTGCCTAAATTCTTTGTTCTTGTGATTAGTTTTATAGAGAATATTAGTACTTTAATGTTAAAAAAAATAATTGATTAATTTGCATTTAGGAAAAAACTAAATCTACCACTAGGAATGGATTGATGCTGTTAGATGACAAAAAGCTGAAAAAGCAGATGATAGAGAGGTATGAAGGGTACATGTAATTGTTGTGTGTAACATTTAATCTTCAATGCTAAATATTGCATAAGTTTCAACACAAGCTTTGTTTCATTATCAGCTGGAAATCTTCTTGAAAAGCAAAGATTATCCTCTGTATAAATCTGATAAAATTGGCAGACATTACAAAATGATGTTATTGTAGTTTCACTGTAATTCTAAGTGTATGAATTATATTCAGTGTATGTTTTCACCTCAGGAAGACATCCTTTGATATCAGGATGTATTATTTTTTAAATGTAAATAGAACTGATTTTCAATAGAGATGATCAGTACAATATAATTTTAGGTATGGGTATCAGGATGCTGATGAAGACAAGAGAACTTTTAAACCCCCACCCCCTAAACAGGTACATTGTATTGTCATCACTTCTTCAGATCTTTCATTGTAAATATGAATTAGATTTAGTCTGGATTGATCAATTCTTGCTTTTCTGTTCAAAAATAAGAAATGGTCAGGACTTAACAGAATGTTGAACACATTTTGGTGCCTTTTTATGTGCCCGTAATCAAGGATTCAGGGGTATATAGTTTTTGTCCTGTCCATCTGTCTGTTTATCTGTTTATCAACAAAAACTTAAACCTTACCCATAACTTTTGAGTGGGTGGGGCTTTTGCATTTGTATTTCACAGATAAATTTCTTGTGAAAAGACCTTTCTTTTTTTATACTGGTAAATTTTTTGAGGCAGTTTTAATACAGCTGAAATTTAAAGAATTTTGATAAAAAAAAATGATATAATAAATCTGTATTCCTCTGTTTTCATAGGAACCCAAGAAGATGGTACGTTACCTAGACGGCCGTGTTGTGAGCACTAAGGGAGAGAGATTTACTGAGATTAAAAAGGACGAGACAGAGGAAATGAAAAAGACATTTATAAATCTTAAACCTGCAAGGAAGTACCGATTTCATTGACAGACTCTGTTTACATTAGTGGTCAGGAATCTCCAAATGTAGTCCATAATCAGGTTGTCATTTTTAATCATAAGTTGTCATGTTCTCTTTTTGTGTTATAATGTAATCCTTGATTATACATTCCCCTGAAACACACTGGCTGTGTTAATTTAAGAATTATTTTTCATTTATCATAAATTAAGAGTAATGTTAAAGTAGTTTCAATTTTATGATAAGCTAAATAATACAAAGTCAGTTCACATATAATTATTTTTTGTAACACAGATGTTCCACACTATCATAAAACTTCAACCAATTCTTGCCATTATACTTTTTTTACATTCTAAGAGGAACAAGCATGAACAATCTGAACAAGCTCCTTGATAATTGTGTATTTTTATCATATTTATAGCATAGTTTGTTTATTTCAAATATGTTACACTTTTAACTTAACATATAAATAAGGGTGAAAATGGATGAACAACAGCATTGATAATAACAAATAATAACCAAAGTACTATTTAGCTCCATATTCTCATTTGCCAACAAACTTCTTTGGGCATTCATCCATCTGAAATATACATTTAAAATTGATTACCGGTAATCTTATTTTAAAAAGGCTGAATTCATCTTTAAGAAATATTCTGCCTTCAGTTTAATCTGAATTTTCTGTACCTTAAAATTCTTCAAGAATTTCTTTGGCAATTTATCTTTCATTTTACAAATATGTATAATGTCATCTTTCACTGTTCATTCTCACATTTTTACAGCTGTTTTATGTCATATATTCTGCATACATTTAACCAAGTATGAATGATCAAGATATTTTGATATCAATAGCTTCTATCTTTTGTTACAAATGAGTTTTTAAAGATATGTAGAAGTAGACGTGATAAACTGAAATATCTGTAACTAAGTCACTTCCCTTTATTCCCCATTTTCAAAAGGTGAGTTATTTCCCCTGAAGGGAACTCTTTTACTGTGTTTAATACGCATGCGCTATAAATAAAGTCACTTCCGCGGACGTTCTTGATGTAAACATGTTCATGGTGTATGCCTCTGTCATATGGAAAAATGTTATTGTGTTTGTGAATAAAAAGAAATCTTAACTGATTCGTATTTTTTTTAAATTGCCCACTCATAGTCTCTTTCTGGATTTGTATTAATCTGTGTAGTACTATAATAAGGTGCTGTGTGACCCCCCCCCCCCCCTTACAAACAAAAAAGAAACAAATTACTATTAAAATGCTGATACATATTCGAATAGCCCTATTAAAAAAAAACTACGGAAGCCCGTTGGTGCCACGTACAAAAAATATTTTATCTGGCGGCCGCCACATATATATCTGGCGGCCGCTACTTATTATTTGGCGGCCGCCACTTATATATCTGGCGGCCGCTACTTATTATTTGGCGGCCGCCACTTATATATCTGGCGGCCGCCACTTATTATTTGGCGACCGCCACATATATATCTGGAGGCCGCCACATAAATTATTTTGCAAAAGGTGAGTGTTATTTGGTTAAGAAGATGGATGGTGACACAACCGCTGCTTATTGATAAAAAAGTAAATGATAGAAAACGAATTCTGAAATATTAAAACACCATTCTTGGAAATCCAAAATGCAAAACTTTATTTTATTCTCAACCAATCATAGCTTACAGCAAACACCATGTTTTATGTCCGTGACCCCTGATGAGGCTTCTTAATAATCGAAATACTTGCATAATTTAAATCCAATATTAATCTGCTCAATGCAAAAACATATCTACTAGAAGTGTGGATTGGAGTGTTGGTTCATAATAAATCTCTTAAAAGTTTGGTTGATTGATGTTGCTATTATAATTTTTACACTTTATCCACCTATAACCACACATTAAAACATGCGCGTGCATCAGGAAGCCAGGTGTTACCTGGCGGCCGCCATATAAATTATGTGGCGGCCGCCAAATAATAAGTGGCAGCCGCCAGATGTTATATAGCGACCGCCAGATAAATAATGTGGCGGCCGCCGGATAAATATTTGGCGGCCGCCAGATAAATTATGTGGCGGCCGCCAAATAATAAGTGGCGGCCGCCAGATGTTATATAGCAGCCGCCAGATAAATTATGTGGCGGCCGCCAAACAATAAGTGGCGGCCGCCACATATTATATAGCGGCCGCCAGAAAAATATTTGGCGGCCGCCAGATGTTATATAGCGGCCGCCAGATAAATTATATGGCGGCCGCCATAAAAATTATGTGGCGGCCGCCATATATTAAGTGGCGGCCGCCAGATATATAAGTGGCGACCGCCACATAATTATCTGGCGGCCGCCAGAAACGGCCGTGGCGGCCGCCAAATAATAAGTGGCGGCCGCCAGATAAAATATTTTTCGTACGTGGCACCAACGGGCTTCCGTAAAAAACACAAACAAAAAAGCTAATTTTCGGTAGTGGATGTTCTGCAGACGGATCATCATTATTTACAAAATGTGCGGAACAAATTTTTAGTTATAAAGTTTTTACGAATTAATCTAGCCTGCTGCAGCCATATTTTCATTGTATCTCTAGGAATTTTTTGAAGACTGATGACATGTCCATCTACAGTTTTACCTCTGAAATTGCTGCATATACAGCAGTAGTTCGTCTTCCGCTACCGATACCAAGAAACTGCGTTTTTCTGATTGTATGTCATAACATAGAACTTTTACTTACAAGAACACATTTGGTGACAATTAAAGGCCTATTTCATTTGAATTTCTATTTGTAAAATAATTGATTCACTATTTAGTATTAAAACTTTGAATGGAATTCTAAATGAATAATTTAATCTCATGTGCTCATGTAACGAAGAAAGACTAATTAAAATAGCATCGACCTGAATTCATGTTACATATGTCGTATAAAGTCTGAGCTGCATTTAATCAAAGTTTTAGTGTAGGATCTAAGCATATGTACATGTATATTCCCGAGTAAAATACACATTTTGTTTTAGATCAGAGAATTGAGAGCAGAAATACGAAATTGATACAATAATTTCCTAGCGTATTTCTCGTTAATTAACTGAAAACAATCTTCTCTCAAGTGTTATTTATTTTTTTAAAATCCTTTCAGTGTAAGTACATGTATTTATTTTTATAAGTTATTCTTTTTTGGCAAAGTGTGTAAATAAACAATATCAGAGAGAGAGAGAGAGAGAGAGACTCCGTGTAACTGACATACATGTACATCTGTGAAAAAATAGATGTACCGTAATTTTATTGAATTCACAATTAAAAATTCTAATAATAATATTAATTTTCACAACTTTGGTTCATTTTCAACTGTTCAACCCATTTACATATTCTCTGTACCTGTACGCACGGAGGGGGGGGGGGTGCAGACAAGGGTTTTAGCCCAACCCCCACTTTTTTCCCAATATTATTTTTCATATTGAAATTGTTCATTGATAGACAGGTTGTCAACCCCCCCCCCCCACCCCCACACACACACTCAGTTTATACTACAGTAAAGTTATATAAGGGAAATGTAGTATTGTATGCCAAGGAACTGGTACTGAAAAAAGTATTAGCTTTTTCAACTTTGGGCAAGGTTTTTCTTTGCTTGCCAACTTTTCCAGGTAAAAATAAAATATTTCTTTGGCTGTTCCCCCCCCCATTTTTAAAGACGATGCTAGGTGCCTGGCTAATTCGTATAGCTTTCTAAAAGGGGGGGGGGGGGGTATGACCCTTTATAAAATAATTTATTATCTAAAAAAAATGCAAACCGTTTCCTTCTTTTAAAATTTTTAAATACAGCGTGTAAGTTGATCACTATTTTGTTGGATTATCGTAACATGTAGTCCGCGGAAGTTATGCTAGTGTTGAAGAGTTCCGATTTTGAGGGGAGATAACTCACTTTTGAAAATGGGGAATTGGGAATTTTTGAAACTCTCAGCATTCTGTCTAGTCATACTCAATGAATTATGCTTTAATTTTTCTTTTTTACTTAATCCACTCATACAAAGATAATGATTATACAAAATTACAATGTAGTTTTAAAGTGACTTGACATATCAATTGTTTTGTTTAAAAGTGAAGATTACAATGTTTACTGCATTTGGGATACCCCAGTAGGTGACCTGTAAGTTTCCACATTCAGAATGTATTCTGAAGATTATCATAGATATTATTTTTTATGTACCAGAATTTTGTTAAATGACGCAAAAAAAAAAAAAAAGAGAAAATGATTTATCAAATCATTTCTATTGCACACCCTTCCCACTAAATTAATATTTTTTGTGTATCAGTATTTTTTGTTGAATGATGCCCCCCCCCCCCCCCCCCAAAAAAAAAAGATTTATTAGATCATTTCTGTTGCACCCCCATCCTACTAAGCTATAATAATAATGAAAATATACTTTCTTTCTTTCTTTACTAAATAAAGAACCAGACTCAAAATACAAAATACAGTTTAAATTCTCAGTTCCTCCCAAACAATTTTGATTTAATTTAAAAAAAATATATATATCACATACATATACTGTACATTTTTATTAACTCTCATATCTATGTTAAAATAAATTTTAATTTAGGTCTTGCAATCATACAAAATTTTAAAAATATCTTTCAAGGTCTGACAGTTGCAACTAGCCATTATATGCATTTTATATACATGTATTTTTATATCAATTTGTTGAATTATTTGATGCAAAGTTGAAATAAATGTTTGAAAAACTTGAAATCTTCTGTATATATTTAAAACTGCATGATTTGGGGAATTTCTCATCCTATTTCCATGGAGTTCCTTCTTTGTTGTAAAAAAAATAACAACGCCATCATTCAGTTTACATTTAGTTACAAGTGATTACCTTGTTCTTATGAGCGATCTGAATTTTTCTTTCCTAAGGATTATCTATGAACATTTTCTTTAGTTCCAGATATATAGAATTGAAGGGGAGGGGGGTTCAAAGACAGTTCATCTTCATGACAAGAGGTTTACTTTGTCAATCCACTTAGTTTCCAACTTTCCATTCATTTTCGTCACAACCATTGCACATACGGAAATGAAATTTGGTATGCAGATTTATCAGATAAATATCTAGGTCAAGTTCTGTTTTGGGTACGATTGTGCCATTTTTGACAGAGTTGTGCCCCTTGGACTTATAAAAATTCCAATTTGCGGGAGGGGGGCATAAGTGTTTTACAAACATCTCGTTAACCTAGCTTCAAACAGAAAACAAGAAATGTATGTTTACTTTCTAAATACCTGGTCACTCTATTAAAAAATCTTTTGTCACATATTAGCATTAGAGTGGTAGTGTTCATCCCTAGATGCATCATTCATACAAATTTGGTCCAGGTAAGGTTTATAGATACTTGAGAATTGACTGCTCCTAAAACTAGGATGCTGATAATTTTGGCGCAAGGGGTATACAGTGACAAAACTCGCAGCTTGAGAAAAAAAAACACACACACCAATGGACTTCTACTTTCTGTTTATTGTAAAAATATATACTCACCATCACAGATATAATGTTACAGTGCTACAATTTGGAATGCCCCAACATCAAAAGGCTAATGCTTTAAATTCAAATACATAATATCACTTATAATTTTACAAGTAAACAAACATATAATTATTGATATATAATCATATCATTTGAATCATAAATACATAATTTTACATTAATCAGTAAAATGCTTAAAAATAGATGATAGTCATTCTCTAATATAATACCATTACACCCTTTATTAATACTACTTTGTAAATACATAATTTTAAATGAAATTTCAACACTCTGAATGAGTTTCACAGAATCATAAATCTATGACAGAGAACATGTTTAGCGATAGGCAAGGCATATAAGGATAAAAAAAAACAACAAAATTTTAATTGCAACATTTTTAATTTTGAAAGCTAATACACTGTATCTCAAACAATGTCTTGTGTATTTTTTTTGTATTTGTAATGTCTTCTGTGCTCAAAAGTTTCACATGCCTTCTAATAACTAGCCTAAGTTCCATTGTAGATATTGTAACAGAGAAAAATATCAATCACTTCACAAAGTAATGGAATATAGCATAGGCAGTAAAACGTATACTTGAACATGTAAAAGAAATTAATATCATTCTCCAATAGTTATTTGGGAATTAAAAAAAATCATAAACTTAGATATACATCTAACATTTCTACACGTCAAGTTAAATAGAGTGCCAATACTGAAAAAATTAAAGTCGTATATTCACTCATAAAAAATGGAATTCAATTAAACATTTTCACAGCACCAAGTATCAGTTACACGTGTATATCAGGGATGTATATACTAAATGTTAGTATATACATGTACATAACATTATATGTCTCTGCATGGTTACGTCCTTCAAGGCGAGTGGTTTACAAAATGAAACAATGTCATAACGCTGCAGAGCTAAGTATTACAAAGGTTATTAGGTCACAAAATAAAGTTGTTATCAACTATAACTATGTGAAATTATATTGATAGCTGGAATCAATATGGTCAGCACCTTAAAACTTTAATTTGGATAGATCTTTTTTTTTTTTTAATCAATTAAAGGAAGGTACAGATTTAAAAAAAAAATAAGTTATCTGTTTCATGCCTGCATAAAAGTCAGCTAGCTCATTCATAAGTGGATTGTTTTTCATTTTTTTTAAAGGAATTCAACAATTTAATCAACTTACAACATTAGTAAGAAGGATTTTTGCGAGAATCAATTTCATATATCAGATAAAAGTTCTATTGTATTCACCTCTGATACAATTTAAAGTATGTTGGAATTCTTCTGAGAATGTCATTGACATTTAATTGATATTTAAATATTGATTCAGATTGTTATTTAATAAATATACATAACAAAATATAATAATATATATAGAATATGGTAACCTTACATGTTCCTTTCTGCATGAAAGAATCTTAAGATAGTTCCAGTTCTTGCAAACAATAATGGTCAAAGATTAATACAGATTAGAAGAAAAATTCAGCTCCCAAAAATATGACTTATATGCAAGTATATACTAACAGATATATATAATTTTTAATGCAACATATTGATCTATTTGTAGAGCTGTTTATCACAGAATTAATTGTGGCAACAATCAATTTCACAGTTCATGTTATGGAGTTTTTCTCTATCCTCAACCTCCTATTAAAATCATAGGCCTGTTTTTCATTTTAGAAATGTTCAACATCCCTGCATGTTGTTTCTTCTTGCGTTTGACAGCTTCCTCGATGACCTGCCAGATTTCCTCTTCCCCCGCCCCTCCCCGCAAAGCATCCCTCAGGGAAACCTCGGAATTTCCAAACAAACACACCTTTAAGTTTCCATCAGCTGTGACTCTGAGTCTATTACAGGAGCCACAAAAATGCTCACTCATGGAGGTAATGAATCCTATCTGTCCCTCAAAACCTGGTACTTTGTAAGCTTTGGAGGTATCATTTGCCTGGTCACTCATTCTTTGGAGATCTGGGTAACTTGTTTTAATAGTGTCAATCATTTCCGCATAAGACACCATCTTCTTGAAATTCCATTTGTTTCCATCAAATGGCATGTATTCAATGAACCTAATATCAACGTTCTTGTCTTTTGTTAGATTGACAAAGTTAACTATTTCCTCTTCATTGACACCTCTCATAACTACACAGTTCACTTTTACTGGACTGTAGCCCAAATCTAATGCAGTATCAATACTGTTCATCACACGCTCCCATCCCTTTCTCCTTGTAATGAACTCAAATTTTGCTGGGATTAAGGTATCTAAGCTTATATTTATTAGATTAAGTCCTGCTTCCTTCAGTTGAGGTAATTTCTTTCCTAGGGTTACTCCATTTGTTGTGATTGCTATGGTCTGCAGACCATATTCATTTTTGAAGGAGTTGATCCCTTGAATAATATCTACAAGATCTTTTCGTACTAATGGTTCACCTCCTGTCAAGCGAATTTTGTTGACTCCTTGCTTCATAAACAGTTCTGCAATGTGTATAATTTCTTTGGTAGAAAGTAACCTCTCCTTCGATGTTAAATCTACCCCTTCCTCTGGCATGCAGTATTGGCATCGAAGATTGCACCTTTCACTTATTGAAATTCTAAGATAGTTATGATGTCTTCCAAATAAATCTGTTAAAACTGAAGTTTTCTTTGACTTGGATTCAAACTTGGAAAGTTTTTCTTGTTCCAAGCAAGTGGTATGTTGTGTACGTTTCCCTTCTATTCTAGTTGATGCCGTGTGACCTATTCGCGTTTGAATATTCCTAAACACTTTGAAAAATTGTCCCCTCATTGTTGAATTGCAGTTTTGTGACAAAACCATCAGAACTCCAGTTAAAATATAGGACAACCGAAAAATCTAAATTTAGGTCAGCATCTTTTTATCTCCTCTCAGCTTCGTTTCAAGTTAAGCCATCAGGGGCCTATAAAAGAATGGTCTTTTTCAATGTCAGTAATGATCAGGCATTGGCAAATTATCGAGTTTCTCTTTTTCTGCACACATGCAGCTGAAATGCACTATGTCAACAATCACCTAGGTCAAAGTGAAAGTGAAAGTTGCTAGTAAAGATTAAGTCGTTCATAAAATATTTCGCTCATTCAGAAATTCAATATTTAAAGAATTTTTACTCCATATAAACAGTAAATATATCTATTGCAAAACTTTTATGGTTCTATATGCTTTCCTTTTGTATCTTCAAGATGAATAAAACTCTATAACTTCTCAGTTTAATCTACTAAGAACGAGTAGGACACTAGGTGTCGCTTCTGTATGCCCGCCATGAATATTTTGTTTAACTTGGATCCACAATGACGAAAGGCACATTTTGTATGAAACGTTCTAGCACCTTTCCTTAAAAGCAAAAGAGAATATTTGGTAAGGATGGTAATTTGTAGATGTGAATGAAATACAATAGTTTTTATTTCTGTGCTTTTGGAAGGCGTGTGTAAAATAATTAAAATTTGAAATTCTTCAAACTGTCATCTGGCCAAAGATGTACAAATGAAGTTGAAGCAGTGCAGAAGTTATATGTGATTAGTTTAAATGTTTGTTTTCTACATTATAAAACCTATTTAGAACATGTAATAATTTCATTGATCAATATCATGAACACTGAAAAGATCCGAGGTGTCAAGTATAATGTGGAGGAAATTCGAGTTCTTTTGTTTATTTTGTAGCGCACTAGCTGCAAAATACTGTAGCTCTCTGCTTGGGGACAATCGGAGAAATAAAGCAGAGAGCTACAGGTCCAAGTATTGTAAAAACTTTCAATTTTCGCAATTGTTTCATGGTCTCTCACTTTGGGCTATATATGACGTACTACACAAAAATCTTGTTACCTCTGTTATATGACCCTGACCTTTAAAACGCTTTAAAAATAGATGAAACATGCGGTGTTATGTTAACAGGTCTGCAATTTAGTGGTACAATGTTGAAACTAGTTATTTACTTGCACTATTTACTGTGTTGGTGTTAATTTATATATTTGCGATTTTAATATATTTGATTTACCTACATAGCTTTATTTACCTAGTCTTGAAAGTGGACTTTTTATACCAAATATTTTTTGAATTCGAATTTTCATTTCGTTTACACATTCTTCATTCAATTTGCCACATGCAATTCATTGAAATACATTTCCTGTCTCTTCAGAACTCATTTTCTTAATGTTTTATGCACAGATTAAAAAGATAATGACATAAATTGTTTTTCAGGAGAAAATTATTTTTTCTAATAAAATTAATATTAGATTTTGTGGGGTATTTTCACTGTGTGTACTTGTCTTAAGAAGACGCTCATCATTTGACACTGACATTTCTGAAATTCTGTTATTGATATACTTGAAATAAAACATTTCACTAAAATTAGACAAAAGCTAAAAAAATCTTTTAAACATATTTATGATATCAATACCTCCATCTGGATATTTGACATCTACATTATAAGTGTGCTGAAATGAAATCTAAAATAAACTGTTGATGTAATGATAGTGTACAATCACTAGATTTAATTTACCTACCTGAGGTAGCTTTTTTTAGCTAAAAAATTGATTTATTTCTATTAAAAAGCATTTTTCTCAGGGTGTGCAGAAAATATCATTTTGATGCAGTGATCATTTTCAACTTTGAACTTATCTGAAAACAACTCATGAAAAATCTTTCTTGGAAAAATGTCTTTTTCTGCGCAATTGCAATCAAAGTTCTGAAAGTTTTGGGGCTATGTATGACAGTTAGAACAGTTACTCCTTGAATGAAATGACATTACAAAGAAGTCTAGTTCCAGTTAACACGATAATAGGTCGGTAATTGTTCAGCACAGTGTGAAGTAATCATACTCAGTCATGCCTCACCGCGCCCAATAGAGAGGACAGTTAACCAAACAATGGAATTACTTATTTTGCTAAATAGCTAAATAAAGCTACCTGAGGTAGGTAAATAAAGCTACGTAGGTAATTCTACCTATGTAGCTAAATCTAGTGATTGTACTGCACCTGGTTAAGATTGATATATCCCATTATGAAGCATGTATTTCACAACGCTCCTTAATACAGTTTTATACTTTATCTACCTTTGAACAGTCCAAAACAGCTCTTTATGGTTCTAGAACTGATTGTGGGTTTAAAACCAGGTTTTACATGTCTCTGGTTCAAATAATTCCATTCTGACATCCATGTTGAAGATCGTGTGAAAAATCATCTTTCAAAGAAAATATGCTTGCCAGAAATAGAAGTAAAATATATGGTAAATATCGTATTTTAAAGGCTGAAAAAATACAAAATACAAGAATAATACCCGAAGTGAGCGACCAAAAAATCGGTGGTGTAAATCGAAGATTTTACAATGCATGGATCTGTAACTCTCTGCTTTATCTCTTCGAATTTTCTCAAGCAGAGAGCTACAGTTCAGCAGCTATAAATTTTGATAGTGCGTTTTATCATAATAGTCACCAGTCAGGATTATAACAAACAAAAGCAAGAGATAAATAAGATCCAAGGTATATATGTTTTATATTGTAATCAAGAAAATATTTAGCCAAAGAAATGTGTGTTTCCATTTGTTTGTTACTTCTGAGTCCATATAGGTTTTATTTACAATGGACAAGATGCATGAATTTTATACTGAATGTTTTTATAAGTGTCTTAAAATTTATTTACATTGCATTTGCCATAACTGGATGTACAAATATATTGAATTTCTCCCCTACCACCAAGTTGACTGATTTACTAGTATTAATTATGAAAGAAGAGAAATAGATTTTCAGAAGATGTGATTTTCAGGTATGTATTAAATTTCTGCCACAATGTTAATGTAAGAAGATACCTATTTTGTAAGATTTTTGAACTGAAAATTTGTGAATTTCCATTTAATGATTTTGATCGAAGAACAAAAGGAAACACACATTTAATGGGCAAACAGAAGAAAACTAAATAGTTTTCATTTTCTTTCTTTTCAGATTACAGAGGATATCCAAGGATTCGTTAGACATAGCTGTTCATTTGATTGCATAATGCAAATCATGCCTTAAAAGATGTGAAACTACTTTCATTACCACAATTCTTTATCAACTTTGAAAGAAAATGTCTGAGAAATACCATAAAGATGGTTTATACCGATGGAAAAGACAAACAGACAATAAAGTGTATTCCAGATCACAGAAAGTGGCCACCACCAGTGATATTCAAAACTGGATTCAGAGAGTCGAAGATGCCTCACAAAGAGCCGCAGAGAGTGTATTTCAGGGAAAACCATCGAGGCATCAGTCGGGGAAACGATCTGCAGTTCTACAGACTGTGGACCAACTACGGGAACATGACACAGCTCTGACGGAGGCCCAGGATCTTCTGTCTCAGTGGATGGAAGACAAAGTCCGTCTAGACGTGGATGACAGCGGAGGAGACGTCTACACGGATGATGCTCTGTATCAGAGAACACTGGAATCTAAGGTCAAGAAGGAATGGGATCACATGCTGGATAACAACTTTCGAACCGGTTGACATGCCAAGAGTAGTGAAAGAAGACAAGTCTGATCCGTATGCTTTTCTGGATAAAATGGATGAAAAGGAGGCAGTGGATTCAATCATTGAGCATATGTTGAATAAGAAACTAGTGAAAGAAGCTTTTACAGAGGACCTTGGGCTGGATGAGTCGTCAACTTACAAAGATCCCAGAACGAAAATGGAGCTCCGACATAAACAGGTGAAAGAGAACCGTGAGAAAAGAGAAAAACAGTTAGAGATGAAAAGGAGGGAACAGCAAGCTAGAAAAACAGCTCAAAATCATGCAAAATTAATGATTATGAAGGAAGAGAAGGACAAACTAATTAAGGCTAGACAAGAGGAGATGAGTATCAAAAAAGAAATGGCTCGAATAAGGAAAGAAATGCAGGAGGAAAGACAGAAGCAGAAAGAGGCTAAAAAAAGTGAAGAGACTGAGAAGAAAACTGTGATCTCAGAAGCCAGACTTCTGGTTGATCAGCAGAGAGAAAAAGAAAGAGCGGAAAGACTCCAAAAACAATTAGAAATGGAAGAAAGACAAAAGGTTCTGATCCAGAAAATGGAGGAAATGGAGATTCGAAGAAAAGCTAATGAACTGAAGATTTTACATAATTGTTTTAAAGCCTGGTACAATGTTGTGTTAGAGAGACGGTTACAGATTGGGAAAGCCAGGGCTCTATCTGATTGGAAGCTCCTCCTCAGGGCCTGGAATGGATGGAGGTCTGTGGTGAGGTCAAAGAGGTTAGAGATGGAAGCAAGGCAGCATGAAATTGATGTGATCAAAACCCACAGAAACAACCAGAGAGCAGAAAACCACCACAGAGTTGTATTACTTAGGAAGTATTTTTTGGCCTGGCAGGTGTGGGTTAACCAAGAGCAAGAGAGGAAAGAAATGAAAAACATGCAAGAGGAAACAAAGAAGAAAATGGCAGTATTTCTAGAAGCTGCACAGGAGGGGAAGCTATGGACAGGAGCTCAGGATGACACTAGTGTATCTCAAGACTTAAAAAAGGTGAATGTGGATGATTTTTTCAACACACAACCAAAGCGACCTTCCAGTGCTTTAAGTACAGTGTCCTCTGATACGAACATCTCACACAAACAGAAAATATCTCCTCCAAGCAGAATTCCTACACAGGCATGGCAAATAAACAAGAGACATTTAAACTTAACTCCAGAAGAAATAGGAAAGCTAGGAGGAGAAGGAGAAAATTTGGCCGATCAGGAAAAACCAACAGATGTACAAGTCAGGAAGAGGTTTGGAACACAGCCATGGATGAACACCAAATACATTACCAATAACTTTGAAAATCGACACAATTCTCAGCAGAAGATCATTAAAGAACAACAAAAGCAGCTACAAGAACAGAAGAGAATGATAGAGGATTTACAGTTCGCTCAACAGAAACAGATGCTTCAGCAGCAGGCAGACACTCAGAAGGAAATTCAAAACTTGTTAGATAAACAGCCATTATCAGAAAGTGTGTTGAAAGAGAGAGGATGGCTCTCAAAGCAGCCAGAGACTAACAAATCTGAGACAAGTGTAAAAACTCAAGGAAATAGAGAAAACCACAGACACCCACCTGAAACAGATAGATCTAGTGTAAATGATGGTGAAAGAACAAGTAGATCCAGTGTTTCCTCAGCTACATCCACTTCTGTCAAATCCAACAGCAAGTATCTAGCCCTGCAGAAAAAGATGGATGAAAGAGCAGCTGAGAGGGCCAGACTGAAAATGGAGAGGGAAGAAAAAAGGAGACAGATGGAGGAAGAAAAATTAGAGAAGCTGAAAGCTGAGGAAGAGGAACTCATCAGAAAGGAGCAGGAGGAGAAAAAGGCTAGGATTGCAGCAACCCAAGAGAAAAAGAAACAGGAGAAATTACGAGAACAGAGAAAACTGGAACTGGAAGAGAAAATGAAGAGGCTGACTGCCTTGGCAGATGAACACTATCTGAAGTCATTGCTGAAATATAAGGGGATGCTTAGGTTTAAAAAGTTGGTGGAAATGGCAAGACAAAATGAAGTGAGAGCTGTGAAGCACTGGAGAGAATGTTTGAAGAGGAAAGTTCTGAGGCAGTGGAGAGATAATGTGGAAGACATTCTGAAGGAAAAAGAAAAAATGGCTGACAAAATGTTTGAGTATTTACTGATCAAAAGATGTTTCAAAAACTGGAGACTGGTGAAGAACCATGTGGAAATTCTTGAAGGAAGGGCAAAACGTTACCACAACAGAAATCTGAAAAATAAAATCTTCCTAACATGGCGTGAATGGGCCCAGCAGGAAAAGATAGACAATATTGAGAAAGAGAGGAGAGCAAGGGAGCATTGTATCTGGAGTTTGAAATCCAAGTACTTTCATAAGTGGAGAAGACATCCAGAAGAACTGAGGAAAGAGAGGGAGCGAGAAAAACGGAGGAAGGACATGAGATTGACAGTGGCCGCTCTCCTCCCAGACTACGAGGGGGTAGGGAGAAAAAGTCAAAATGTGAAGGAGGATGTGGATTAAGGAAAAAATTATCATTCCATTCAATAATGTTATTTGTTCAATGTTGAGTTTTTTGTAGTACATTACAGATTTAAATTTATAGTGCATAATTTATTTAAATCAGTTTATAAAGTGTACATTTAATGTCAATTAACCAGATTCAATAGTTATGAAATTAGTTTGTAAAAAATGAAATTGGCACATTTTTATGTTTTATAGACTTCAGAGGAACTCTGTAAATATGATCAATCATTGTGGGCATTATTTTGCATTTTGATTTAAGATTAATTGCACCCCTTACATACAGGAAAACTGTAAATCTATCTGTCTAAATTCAGGCTGTTTTGTTACCAAAATATGATATATATTTTTAGCTCACCTGAGCCGAAGGCTCAAGTGAGCTTTTCTGATCACATTTTGTCCGTCATCCGTCCGTCTGTCCGTCCGTCCGTCTGTCCGTCTGTAAACTTTTCACATTTTCGACTTCTTCTCAAGAACCACTGGGCCAATTTTGAGCAAACTTGGTACAAAGCATCCTTGGGTAAAGGAGAATTTAAATTGTTAAAATGAAGGGACATATCCCCTCGCAAGGGGAGATAATCAAGAAAAGACAAAAATAGGGTGGGGTCATTAAAAAATCTTCTTCTCAAGAACCACTGGGCCAGTAAAGCTGAAACTTATGTGGAAGCATCCTGGTATAGTGTAGTTTTTAAATTGTTCAAATCATGACCCACGGGGGAAGGGCGGGGCCACAATGGGGAATCAAAGTTTTACAAAGAAATATATAGGAAAAATCTTTGAAAATCTTCTTCTCAAGAACCACTGGGCCAGAAAAGCTGAAACTTATATGGAAGCATCCTGGTATAGTGTAGATTCTAAATTGTTCAAATCATGACCCCCGGGGGAAGGGCGGGGCCACAATGGGGTATCAAAGTTTTACATAGAAATATATAGGAAAAATCTTTGAAAATCTTCTTCTCAAGAACCACTGGGCCAGAAAAGCTCAAACTTATGTGGAAGCATTCTGGTATAATGTAGATTCTAAATTGTTCAAATAATGACCCCCGGGGGATGGGTGGGGCCACAATGGGGAATCAAAATTTTACATAGAAATATATAGGAAAAATCTTTGAAAATCTTCTTCTCAAGAACCACTGGGCCAGAAAAGCTGAAACTTATGTGGAAGCATCCTGGTATAATGTAGATTCTAAATTGTTCAAATCATGACCCCCAGGGGAAGGGCGGGGCCACAATGGGGTATCAAAGTTTTACATAGAAATATATAGGAAAAATCTTTGAAAATCTTCTTCTCAAGAACCACTGGGCCAGAAAAGCTGAAACTTATGTGGAAGCATCCTGGTATAATGTAGATTCTAAATTGTTCAAATAATGACCCCCGGGGGAAGGGCGGGGCCACAATGGGGAATCAAAGTTTTATATAGAAATATATAGGAAAAATCTTGAAAATTTTCTTCTCAAGAACCACTGGGCCAGAAAAAGTGAAGCTTATGTGGAAGCATTCTGGGTAGTGTAAATTCTAAATTGTAGGAATCATGACCCCCGGGGGAAGGGCGGGGCCATTATAGGGAATCAAAGTTTTACATAGAAATATATAGGAAAAATCTTTGAAAATCTTCTTCTCAGGAACCACTGGGCCAAAAAAGCTGAAACATATGTGCCCATGGAAGGATCATGGGATAGTGTAGATTTCAAAATGTCTAAATTATGATCAGTGGGGTAGGGTGGGGATGCATTATGTATAACAAGGGTGAAATCTGGTAAAGAACAGAATGGTCAAAGCTTCTCAGGTGAGCGATGTGGCCCATGGGCCTCTTGTTTGAAGTATGAGATGCATGTTTAAATATGAAACTGATTGACAGCTATACATGTGTTGTATACAAAAATGCATTTAAGCATGCAGTTTTTACATCTGGTTTATAAAAAAAACATGAGTTCTGTGAAAATAGCAAGTGGATTCTCTGCAATGAATGTCAGAGCATATGTTGTTTAATTTTATGAAATTTAATGTTTATTTGGCCCATTGTGCATTAAACAAGCTCAAAGGAAAGGAATGATTTAACATGTTTGGGAACATTTGTCTTTTCTTTTTAAGTTTCATTGAATACAGATATAGTAGAAACTTGAGTAATAGAACTATTGTTGATGAATAGAAAGTCTAAGGGAGACAATATTTCTCCATTATACATGTATTATCTTCAACAAAATCTTTTTTTTCTTCAAACTACAAATCTCTTGAAGTTCATTAAAATAAGATATTTTCATTATCTTTTTGAATTCTTTTTTGTACAGAACACTTCATTTGTAAGTCTAAACAGCTATTGACTCGACTTTTACAAAGACTAGTTCTTTGAGAAGGTTTCTTTATTAAGTTCCAAGTCGGGTATTACCATGATAACAGAAAGCCTTCATTTTTGTGAGTTCGTAATACATGTACTCTGTTATTTTGTTATTAAAGAGGATAAGAAGCATATGTTTTGATTCTCTTTTTGGAATTTCATTACCAAAATTTCGTTGACTTTCATGTAATTCTGATGGCAACATTACTGCTAATATTTTGATAGCTAAAAGATTTAAATTGGCCAGCCCCCGAGGTTATTGTAGTGTTAACATAACTTATCAGCAGGCACACGTAGCAACTTGCTTCCAAGTATGGGACTTAGTTTTTTAAAATACCAGGAAAATTAACAGAGGATTTTAAAAATGCTCTGAGATGTTTTTGTTTTATTAGCAGTTCAGTGCATTAAAAAGCTTATCCTTACTATGTTTTAAATGGGGTCAATGAAATGAAGTTTAAAGGAATTTCAAAACATGTCCAGCGTCATGAAAAAACAAAAACATCAATATTATTTTGTGTGAATGGTAAAGATCATTAGGGAAAAAGTATTTCATCCATTATCTCTTGAAGAGGGGATAATCCAAGAAAAACACATCTTTCAAAGAATTTTATCTTGACAATTATGTCAACTATTCAAGGGACCATTCACTTCAATGAATAGAGGAGACTCTCACTATCTTATAATGGCATATATGTCTGCAATGTTGAAAATTGGCTTTTAACAAAACGATCAATTATCAAGACATGTTAATAGAGGACTTTGCATATACTTGTATGTATATACATGCATGCATGAATGATTGGGGTTATAACAAGACAATTGGGTCCTTTAAATTTGTACGTACCAATACTTCAATCATTAGCTCAATTCTGAGAGGGGTTAAAGGTTTGTTTGGTGAACTCAGTGTCGACAAGTTTATAAGGGAATTTTATGAACATGGTCATTTCAGAAGGTAATTAAATCTTAATTAATCATATGTAAAGAAAGGGGTTAGAGAATAATCAATGCAAAAGTAATTGTCAATGAATAGATTGTAAAATTTCAATTGGGGATATCATTTTTAAAAAATCTGTATTTTCCAGCACATGCAT
Organism: Saccostrea cuccullata; assembly: GCF_032062105.1. Lineage (NCBI taxonomy): Eukaryota > Metazoa > Mollusca > Bivalvia > Ostreida > Ostreidae > Saccostrea > Saccostrea cuccullata. The sequence continues at coordinate 74,552 of NW_026940777.1, forward strand.
GTCATGTTCAACTGATTTTGAATATACATACTGTACCCACAACATCGTGACATATAGAGCAGTATATAGTTTGGTTTTATTTTTCACAGGAAATGATGAGCAAACAAGTTGATAGTGTTAACACAAATTATGTGATATTGTTTATTGATACAACAAAAGTGAAATAACGCATATCCTGTGCAATGTTTATCATTGCTTATCTAGAATACGTATGAAGAGAGTGTTAAATCAGTCGCACATTCTGGAGTGTAGTATGAGTATGTCGCTTTGTAGCAGGTATTGGATTTGGCCTGGCATTTATTGGGTAGGATGAGAGGATAGATTAAGGCTGTTCTAACATGGGCCCTCCACTTAACACGTTCTTAAGATCAAGGGAAAAGTTAAACACCCGCTATAACAATAACTTGTGAACAATGTGTATTGATAAAATATCCCATGTCCTTTAATAATTGTCCACTGCAAGCTTGGACACATGAATATTGCCGTATATAACATGGTTTGGTAACTTTCTTTTGGGGGTAAAAGTCAGGCGGGTTTAATTCGCTAATCGCTGTTTTCAGTCTGTGGGATAATCCCACTAAGACCACACTCATTTAGCGATGAGATCAGCGAGACTGTTAACAGAGGACTGATGTCCAGTGTCTTTGTTTCATGAGTCCTTGGTTTTAATCCCCAGGTTGTGTAATGTGAAGAATTTTCTGGTCCCTGGTCACTCTGGATGTACTATAGCCATGTCATGGGCGGGATCAGGAAACCCCATACAAAGTAATGTGCCAGGTAAGATGATTATTTTTTCTCTCTTTTTTTAATAAAATGTGTAGATTAGTTATGAAATATTTAATACTGTGAAATCACAAATTTTTGTGGGGGGTTAATTTTCATTGTTTTCAAGGTATGAAGAGACCTATGAATTCATGCCCACCATGAAATGTAAAATAATTACTCTACAATCATCCATGATATCAAATCCCCACAAACCAAGAGTTTTTCCTTAAACCACAGAAAACTGACCCCACAAAAATATGTGATTTTACAGTATGTATATATTAATTGATTAATGTTCTGTATAATTAATATATGAAGTAATGTAAGTTAGTTCTTCTTTATCAAGTTGAACTTGTATATAAATACGTGTTATGGGTTTTGGTAATAATTAAAATTTTAAAAAGTATTTTTAAAAAATATTTGCTAAATTTAAAAAAAAAATCTCTTTTTCAAATTTTTTAGGATTTATTAAAGAAATCTTCAAAATGAAAGTATCCTTCTAGCATTTTAAAAATCTACTGTAACAGTGTAGTTGTGTGAATCAACTCTCAAAAATGAATATTTTAGATGTATGAAATAAGTGAGAGTATGTTCTGAGATAAATCAATAATTTATTCCAAGATCAGTTGCTTATGTATTGCTTTATAAATTGAAAAAGTAAATACATGCATTAAACCTCTTTCATTGTTCACAACAATGCCTAGTTATATATATATACAAGTCCTCCTTTCTGAATATATCATTGAGATAGCTATTCTGAATATGTTTGTTTTTTAAATTTTAAATACCATGCAGAAATTGTCACCTGAAGTATTGTAGACACTTGCCATTCTTAGGTCTGTAGGAATGTTTGACAGAAAATCAAAAAGAGCGACTTGATAATAATACCCTCTTCATTGCTTCTGTTTGACATATTTTATGAGCTAGGCTTTTTGAAAATTTGTTAACAACTATTGAATGTTGACCCTTATTTTTACCCCCTAGTTGTGTCTAGGGTCCATTTTTCTGGTTGAATTTTGATAAATTAATCAATAGTGAAGATTGACGTATCTTAAAAATAATAGACGTCAAGATCGAGTTACATGGATATTTTTTGTCTTCACAAAATTAGAAATAACAACTTCTGTATTTTGTACTGTTTCTGCATGATTTGTAGTAGCATTTCATAAATTGTATCAAAGAAACCATGATATTAATGTTTAGATATTGACTTTGTTGTCATTTGAGCATTTTAAATCCATATGGATGTAAAGTTTCTAATACTTGTATATAAGGCCATAAAACAACATATAGGTTAATCATCCACTATTATCTTCCTATGGAGTATATTTGAGGCCTTTGTACACAATGTACCGAGGAGATCTGCGAAGTTCTGCATAGAAAATGATGATGTTTATCTCGGTAATGATAAGTAATGGCCCTTTAATGTTTAAATTTCCGATTAATTGAGATGTTTGCCTTGAATTGTGTTGTCCCTGTATGTGATTAATTTAGCTCTGTTGGTTCATTGCACAAGAGGGTAGGGAACTGTGATCAATTTCAGGTAAGACAAGATTTTTAGAAGCAGATGGTTGTCTTTGATTAGGCCTTAGTTACCTGTCCATATGTTTAGAAGTAATGTATAATCATAGCATTCTGTCAGGTATATTTTTTACTAGAATGATGCATTTATAAGAGAGCTGTACAGATGTATTCAAGAGGCTGTTAGGGGGTGGGGTTGGTGCAAAAATCATTATTAATCTCAAGTCCACTCACAAGCTTGTGCATTTGTACAGCCAACTTGTGCCAATATTCACCAATATAAGTTCAATAATCCTATAATATTGATTAAATCCAGTAACATCAACATGATCAAAGCAAACGTCTTATCCATAAACTGTGTTATATAGCCATTAAAATTAATCCCTTTCAAGCTTATTGCAGAATTTGGTCAAATATGTTATGCATTGCTCTCTTTTAGTTTTCTTTTCAATGAAATGAACATTAAAGACAGTGTTTAGTATGTGTTGCATATAGGTAAATGGAAAGTAAATATGACTATTAATCTATTATGCAGGATTGCTGTGAAATAAAATGACAGGCATTGTTAGCTTTAAAAAATATTAATGCAGCACAGAAAAATAAACTAGTGAACAATATTTCTTTGATGTATCCATGAAAAAAGTGTAATCTAAAGCTGAATTCCTGAGAATATACAAAATCCATCAATGATACCTTTATTTTATATAATGGGCCATAGTAAAAATATAATTGTCATTTAAATATCTGGATAAAATGTAAGCAGCTTTATTAGAATATTTAAAACAAGAAACAGAAACAGTGAGAGAAATAAGATGGATGTGATAAGACAGTATTTTAGTGAGTCTTCGCACGTTTAGAGAATACAGTTCTAATGTCGGGGTTTTTAGGATTAATAGAGACACCTTTTCCTTACAGCTTGGATAACATATGCCACTTAATCAGAAATTCCTGTTATCATTTCAGATTATCAGAAGATGCTACAGAGTAATCTTCTATCATCAGGTATGTGTTACTTCTTATGTGCACTTCTTATCAGCTAAAACAGTTTGTTCTGCAGAACATATGTTTATACATCAGTGATGTCATTCTTTCATGTAAAACACCATCTTAGCCATTGTGTGACAAGAAGAGTTATAAAAGAATCACTTTCAAACTGGAAAAGATAGTCATTTCGTTTCCCCCTCCCTCAACACACATATATCAAAGAGAACTGAAGACACTGGGGGGGGGGGGGGTGTTAAATTTTCAAGGATTGATTAAAAATGTTTTGAGGAGCTTTCAGGGCTTCAGTTTTAATGTATGGGTTTCTCTAGTTTATTCTTTTGATGTCCATTTTCTTTTCATTTGAAAATTGGTAATGCAATATCAAGATATTAATATAAAGCTAATATTGAATAAAAAAAATAACTAAGATATTGGTAAGTGTGGGAGGGGGGGGGTTTGGGGGAAAAATAGAAGGGTATCACATATTTAGAGTAAATTGCTTCCACACATATATTTTGATATTTACAGTACATGTATGATATTTGCCGTATCTTGTAGGCTGGAGTAGCAGAGGAGGATCAGACAGATACAATAGTTATTCCCACCCCAAGAGTCCACTCTCCCCCACCCCCCAGGACTCCCTCACAAACGGACTCGGTGGATATTCCGACTCGGTCCATCGACCTCATTATCAGTCATACAGACCATCTAAGTACGGAATAACAGATTCAACATATCTAGAGAAAGACTTTAAGGAACTGTCGGCAGAGGATACTTATAGCTACCCAAAGTATGACAGCACGGTCAGTAAGGATACGCTAGAGAGACCAAGATATGACATCAAAGACACGCTTGACCGCCCTCACAAGTATGACTCCTCTAGTGAATTGTACCAGAGAAAGTACTCCAGTTATTCTGTGTCACATGGAGAGGACATTGACGGTCCAATCAATGACAGTAATTGGGCCTCGCCCCCTAAATCTACCCCCTCGGATATTCCGAGTTCTGTCTACACAGCACCTGTGAAGTCCCGGTCTTCTGTGACTGATGGAGCTGATTATATCAGGGACAGTAGGAAGTCCTCAACTCTGTATGAGGATAAGTATTACTCTGACAATGATGCCGTGACTCGGAGCTCTAAATCTCGCTCCAGGTACGGAGGTGATTTGAAGTATATGACGGGAGATTTGAGGCAGTGGCAAAGAGGACATATGGACACATATAAAGAAAGTTCCCCAAGTACCCAGGTAAAACTTGCTCTGCTGTATTGGAAAGGGAAGGGAGGGATTACCAGTTCAACTGTCAGTTATCTGTAGTGACCATTGAAATGGCTATGATTTTTACTGATTGCTATATATAGCAGCATGTACTATATCATAATTTATGTAAATTAAACACTGTACTTATAGATCTGGCCAAGTATAACTAGCACAATAGTAAGTATAGGGACTTGTATGTATACTGACATCTGTGATTGCAAAACTATTTTTAAAACTATAGTTTTTGTATAATCATGATAATGTGTTGCTCATGAAATCATCACAGCCATAGTAATAAAACTGGCTGTGTCTACATCATTCATTTCTCAAAATTCACCTCAGAGTAATGCATTCTCACGAGTGCTTTCAGCATGAGATTTGACAACCAATGAAATTCACTGATTGAATGAAATACTGACCTTTAACCTCATTCCAAGTCACTTCTCTTGATTGTGTTTTTCATCAAATATATATTGAACTACTGAAAAAATTAAGGAACACTATTCAGTTGAATGCACATTTACCAACATTCACAGAATATATAGGCATGGAAGCACATAATTATATGCAGGCTTAATTGATATGAAAAAATAAGATTTAGATATTTAAATGTAATATTCAAGAAACACAGGAAATTAAATGAATAAAAACATTAAAAAAAGAGAAAATTTTTGAAAATGTAAAAAGGGGAATAACTCTTAACTTTAAAAAAGAATTTAGAAGTCAAAAGTCTGATGACTAACTGCCATTTTATCCCCAGCAAAGTTCCTTAGACTCGCCATACTGGACAAATACCAGAGGCTTCACATACAGTGTAGGTATCAGTACTATCAGTACACTGATTATCACTGCGAATCTGGCTTTATTCAGTATTGTTTAATTTCACGTAAAGGAGATTAATATAGATTGGATTTAGATTTTTATTTTTACATGTGTATACTTTTTTTTCCATTGAAGGAAAGGTTTTTATTTATAAGTTAGGTTGATGCTTTTTATGTTAAGGTTCTTTTAAAGTGTGATTATTTATTTCTTTAAAAAAGTAAGCAATTTTATTTTATTTAGAACTTTAAGTAGTTTTGGGTTATTCTTATTTAGACCATTTTACATTTTATCGGGCTTTTTTTTTAAAGAAAAATTTTAAAAGTAGATTTGGCTTTGAATGAAGTCCTTGTCTGGTTTTAGTTGTAGAATTGTAGCAGTTTTTGGACTGAAAATATCTTTATATTTTAAAAAATTAGCATTAGACTAGTGTATTTTAAAACATGGTGAATAATTTTACATCACATGAAATGCATGAAAAAAGTTAGATGAAAAGTGGAATTGTTTGCTTTACAGTAACTAATAAATAATCCATTTTTTAACATGTATTATAACATGTATATTAACTTTTAATAACTCTCATAAGTTAACATTTATATTACAATCTATTTTTTCAGGGAAATTCTAAAGGTGAAACCAATGGAGGCTTTGACTCTCTGTTTAAAAACATAGACGATAATCCCAGGAAGTGGGCGTCGGTCAGTAGAGCAGCTGATGACATCATCAAGGAAAAGGACACCCTCATTGAAAAGTTTGTCAGCTTTTATTTCAAAATTCAATTTTAAACAATGAAATCTTCATTTGTTGATTTTGTTCTTTTCTAGGATTTTTTGTGCAAAAATTATTTTTTGATGGAGAAATGGAAATTTTGTTTGCAGGTTGAAGATGCAGGTGATGAGGCTAGAGGAAGACAACAAGCAGTATGAAGGGAAACTCAAGAGAGCAGTACTGAATGGAGAGGGGGGAGAGGGGGAGGCCTATAAACAAATACAGGTAGGAGTACTGAATGGAGGGGGGGGAGGCCTACAAACAAATATAAAACTGAATTTAAACAAATACAGGTAGGAGTACTGAATGGAGGGGGGGGAGGCCTACAAACAAATATAGGTAGGAGTACTGAATGGAGGGGGGGGAGGCCTACAAACAAATATAGGTAGGAGTACTGAATGGAGAGGGAGGAGAGGGGGAGGCCTATAAACAAATACAGGTAGGAGTACTGAATGGAGGGGGGGGGGAAACTACAAACAAATACAGGTAAGAGTACTGAATGGAGAGGGGGGAGAGGGGAGGCCTACAAACAAATAGGAATACTGAATGGAGGGGGGGGGGAAGGGAGGCCTACAAACAAATACAGGTAGGAGTACTGAATGGAGAAGGCAGCAGAGAGGTGTGCTACAAACAAATACAGGTAGGAGTACTGAATGGAGAGGGGGGGGGGGAGGGAGGCCTACAAGCAAATACAGGTAGGGGGATAGAAAAAATACAATTTCTAATTAGCTTGGGGTTGGTGTGGGATACAAACAAATACATGAAATTTTGGGGGTTGGGGTGGGCCTGGGTATGAGTATGGGGGGAGGGGTTACAAACAAATACAGATAGTAGGGGTTGGCAAAGGCAGCATGTGGAGAGGTGTGCTACGTATAGTTAGAAGGGATGGGAGGCATACAAATAAATACATATCAATGTATGTATGATAATGAAATTTTTTTTGAGCAGATTTAGAGTTTATGGCACTATAAAGCATTTCTTCATATACAAGGTTATTAATATGTTTTAATGTGCAAAATAATTGTAGGAACTTGAACTCAAGAATGCACAATTAAAAGCTGAGAATGCAGAAATTAGAACCAAGAAGAATGCCGAGTTGGATGAGTTGGAAATGAAATTAGGGTAAGATAATAACTGCTTCATCAGATATAGGATCTTGATTGATATACTGCATTTCAAATTTCTTGAGCATTGAACTGCCAATTGATTGTTACCATAATTATATCTATCTTCTTAATGCCTGCCTGCATATCAGGCTAGAGCTGTCATTTACATGTAAGAAAACATACAGCAATTTTCTCTTGTTGTGCCATGCAGGGCCACAGAACAGGAAGTAGACCAGCTGAGGGCAATCCTGAGGAAGCGAGGGTCAGGTCCAGAATACTCAGACTCACAGGTAAATTCTCCAGAATACTCAGACTCACAGGTAAATTCTCCAGAATACTCAGACTCACAGGTAAATTCTCCAGAATACTCAGACTCACAGGTAAATTCTCCAGAATACTCAGACTCACAGGTAAATTCTTAACCTAGAAATTGTTGTTGTTAGTATTAAAATCAAGAAATAAGCAAAGAACTGATGTTCAAATTTGAAACCTGACTCATGTGTAGAAAAATGTGGTAAAATGCAGCTGATGGCCATCAAATAATTATTTGGTGGCCGCTAGATAAAATATTCTTTCTACCTGGCACTTACCGGCTTCCATACAAAATACTTATTGGTAAAAGAAAAAAAGCCTACAAGATAGGATCAGACTTTAAACATTTTTAAGGTAATGTCTAACATATACTGTAGTACAGTAAACATGGGACCTGTGAATTTAATTCGCTATATCCGTAATTAGTTATATCCGTATAACGAATTCGTATAACCATATAGAGCGAATTCGCAATATGCATGTTTTCCTTCAAGTATTACTACCAAATATGTTAGGAAAGCAAATATTACGAAACATACCTTTGATAACTAAGGTTTTATTATGAACTGCATTTTATATACAAATAATTTAATTTTATTGTAGTTTTATGGTTGATTTCCGAAAAGGAACGCATAACATTTTGTATAAGAGGAAATACCTGACAACCAGCATAAGATGTTTGATCAATCACAGTCCTTGGGAGATGGAAAAGGATTTAATGAATGTACCTTTAATTTCAAACAGTTACTCGATCTTACCTCATGTAAACAAGCATCATGGCTGCTATCTATGTATCAGTTTTTACCTCCTAGCTTCCCATCACTTCCGTTACTAGAGGAAAGCGGTAAATTTGAACTCATAAAAACAACACAATTCTACATCCAGTTGAATAATTATTTTAAAATTAAATTTGGTTTTTGCCTTCAGAGGAATTTTTAATAATTTTTTTATCCATTGCATTGCATGAATCAACATTTTTAGAAAAAAAAAGCCAGTTCAATTCATCAAATTTTGAGATCTTTGAAAGTCTTTTATAAACTATGTAAATTTGATATATCAGTACACCCGTAAATTCACTATATTTGTTCGTTATAACCATAAAATTTTACATTGCCAAGGACTAGGGTTTGACTGCTCAAATTTATGAAAGATGGTAAATTTCAAACTGGTCGTGTAAATAAAATAAATGAACTTATATATTCTTAATCAATTCATTTATTGTCGATGAAAAAATAAAATTGAAACGTTTAACCACATAAAATCAAATATAAGATGTGATGTGTACCATTTTCCTAGAGAGAAACAATAAGCTATTTATAATTCACGGAAATGGCTAGTTAGTAGTTACGATTGTCATTTCAAAGTTTACGTTTACGACATCGGTAAACCATCTAAAAAGATAATTAATTAACTAAAATTTTTACTATACTTTAATCTCTCTGAACATTTTTAATGGTATCAATATTAATATTGGATAAAAGTTGATCAAATTAGGACTAAACACGACAAGCCACATGTACAGTGTATATGACCTAGTTTTCACGTTTCACATGTGCTAGAAAATTTCGTTATAATTTAGATATGGATTCTTATCATCTGCAAAGAAAAAAAGAATTATAAAGTATTTTGTACTTTATATGAAGTATTTTGTATTTATATATTTTTTCTCTAGTTTGGTCAGGGCTAGTGGTTAAAGGGTCAGGTCTAGTAAAAAATTGCCAGAGTAGCAGGAGCTAGTATTCCAAAAGCTTAAAAAGGTAGGGCTATAATAATTCGCTATATCAGTATTTCCTTCCTACTAAACAAGTTTTACTGTGCAGTGGAACTTCAGATATCCGGATGCTTCAGTATCCGGATGATTTTTCATTGGAACAGAATTTTTTAATGTTATTTTGTCTTGTTTAACTAATTTTTTACACATAGAAGAACAATTTGACTGGGAACCATCATGTGAGGCTCCACTGTAATAATAATATACTGGATAAATTATGTTATAATCCATGTTTTCTGCTGCTAGGGCAGAAATGTAAATCAAGGTGGAAGATACAGTATTAAGATATTGACTTAAACTCTAGGCATTCTTAGTTCTCTGTGAGCAGTAAATATAATCTTGTGTTGTAGTTTTATGAGCTGGAGAGAGAGAAGGAGGACTGGAAGAGGAAATACCTGGAGATGTTTGATAATCACAGTCAGATGAAGGAAAAGCTGGACGAATTACAGAGTTATCTGTCAGACCTCCCCACAGTAGAGGAAAGCATGAAAAACGTCCAAGAAATATCCTTTATCACAGATTCATTATTGCCTCTAGAAGATTTCTTTATTCTTTTTATATCCATTGCATGGCATGAATCAACATTTTTAAAACCTCAACTTTAAGTGCTTCAGTTCTACCTGATTTTGATATCAGTGTTTGTCTCATACAATAATTTCTTGCACAAACTGTTTAGAGTGAACAGATTTATGAAAATGGTAAATTTAAAAACTGGTGAATATTAATCATGTAAGCATAAAATCAAATTTGAAGATGTGATTCTCTTGAAGATTTGTAGAACATTGTCATACAAATTAGTTACATGTATCTCCTTAACTGAGGCCACCTTCAGAGTTTAAGGGAGAAGACCCAGTTTCAGGAGGGCCGCATTGAAGAGCTCCAGCAGAGATTTTACTATTCCCGAAGTCCAGATACAGGAGCTGGCAAAAGGTAGGACATAAATTACTTATTGTATGTGAAGTATCCTTTCAACAAATTTCTTGTGTGCATGCTGCATTGATATATCACAAACAAGAAAGAAGGGACTTAATTTACTTCTGAAATATTTTCAGGAAAAAAGATTGGCTGGGCAAGTAGCTGTTGTTACGGGGGAGATAGACAGGATAAAATCTGAGGGGGAGGGGGCGGAGCTTCACAGGTGTGAGGAACAGCTACAGAGGGTCAAACATGAGAATGAACGTCTGGCCATAGACCTGGACAAGGCTAAAAAGGTAAGGCTTAATTAACCTTGACAAGGTTTAAAATGCTAATGAGAAGTCTTAACTCCTACATGAAAAAATCATTTTGCAATTTCCAAGGTCCAGGGCAGACACATGAAAACGAAAATCAGCATTTTTGACTCATTTTTCGATAGTTGCGATAAAATCTAATCTATGGATATCGCGTATCAGCAATTGTCTGTGGTAGAATACTATATCTAAAATTCTACATATTTAATCCCTTTCACATATATTGGTCAGGACTTTTATTCAAAACATGTTTAAACACAGTGATTACAGTACCCCCCAAAAATTGAAATATTCTGCAATATATATATATCTTTAAATTGATTTACGTTTTTGACATTTTGTGCAGATAGTCAGAACAAAATAATTAAGAAAATGGAATTTGATACAAAATACTAGTACATTAAAACCTTCCCAAATGTGAAAATGATACACTGTTCCTGTATTTCAAGAGATCTTAGACGAATAAAAGAGAATATTTTTTTCATTTTCAGTTTGAGGAAATGCTGTGAGAATTTCTATGTCTGAGTCACGATTAAAATATTAAGACTTTTATTCGTAATTATTTTGTTCAGTTTCACATTTGACTTTTAAGATCTACAGTTTTCGGAAATTCTGTAAGAATTAGAATGGATACATTATCAATTTTCAATTAAAAATTATAAAACACAAACAAATCTTTTCGGAAGGGACCATTCTTTATGCCTCTTAATGTATGTTATCTCAAACGCATGTATTACAGCAGCAGCACATTTCTCCACGACTTCGCTCAAATATTCGTTGTCCGCGACGCCATTACCTGACACTATCGATCTTATCAAACTTCCTTGAAAAAAGAGCGCACTCAAGGGAAGCTACTCTAGATCATGGAAATAGTTGCGATAAAATCTATGGATATCGCGTATCAGCATCGGCAAAATCCTAATGACGGAAAATTCATAGCCGGCAAAATTACTCGTACAGGCGGTTAACTTTGCCGGTTGCCGGCTCTTATTGAAAACACTGATATATAAAAAAATGATAGAGTTTTGATGAATTCAGAACTGATTTCAGAACTATTTTGTGCCTAAGTTAGGTATTGGGTAATTAATACAAGGTCTTACATATATTTAATTAATCTACATGGATTACTAATTTTCTTGTAATTCTTAAGCTGTTGGAGGTAAGTCACCGTAAATTGCGACATTCGGAGGTGAAGCATCAGAACGAGGTCAAACAGCTACAGGAGAGACTGACCCACGAGGAAGAATCGGTGGGGGCCCTGAGGGGGGACTGTAGAGTAAAGGAGGAAAACATCAAAAAACTCAAACGATCCATGAAAGAGGTAAAGAGTAATAGTGACTTTAAGTTAGATTATTGCACAGGTACATGGTGTGATTGTACATATTGTAGAATTTATTGATTAAAAAATATCGGCTTTCGTAAAATATCTTTTATTTCAAAATTTTGCGGAAAGGTTTTTTTACACAATGGACATTGATTCTTATTCTCTAAGTATGAATACCGCAGGTGATTTATTAAAGATTAATTAGTCTATAACAATAAATTAAATGTTAATATTTGTGATTTTGTAGCTGAGCAGTAAAAACCAGGACTTGATGGAACAGATCCTGATCATAAGGGAGCAGCTGAAAACTCTGGAGGAGCAGGTGGCGGATGAGAATCAGAAAATCCAGCGTCAGTTTACACAGGAGCTGAGTATGTGTTACCACGAGCTACAGTCACTGGTACAAGTCTGTGTTCAGCGAGCAGAGGGAAACGATCCAAACATGTCCCTACTACTGGGTGTCCGAGGTAAGTGGGGGTCAGCATGTAAGATTTAAGAGATTTAAGGTGCCATACTGTATAAGGATGAGTTTAAAATCTTTTATCCTATTTTTTGTGAATTGCAAATTTTTTTATTGGCGTAGATAAGGGAGGTATTTTTTTAAGAATTTTACTATACATAAGAGATTTATTCACAGATATACATTTCATCTCTGTTCATAGGTTTTGTGTTTCATTGCTTATATAGTAGGCAATGTCTTCAAAAATCCTATGCCAAAATCTCTTTGACAGGTAATATTTCATCATTTTTTGTGGAACTCAATACCAACTTTTTATTTTCTCTACATATAAACAGCTACCTCAAAACAGTTGGAGACAGGACAAGCAAAATTTCAATTTTATGTAGCCTAAAGATAGCTGGCTACACACCCTGGTTTAAAAGCAATAAAATGGCAATGATTTAAGATGTCCAGAAGGTCTTTTTAACTTTTTTTTAATTGGAGCTGAGGGCAGTTAGATACTTGAGAGGTTTCTCAGTGTTCAAATCTTTTTATAATAAAAGTATCCTTGTGTTATTGACAGATAATATTTCATCACTCTCTCGAACTTATACACGTCTTTATTCTCTTTTTATAAACAGCTCCCTCTGAGTTGGAGACAGGACAAGCAAACAAAGAGCAGGAGGCCCACACCCTGAAGCTGTGTTACACAATGAGAGAAAGTATGCTGAGGACCTAGGGGACAATATGAACTGTGTCACCCAATGAGAGAAAGATCAAGGATCTAAGTGCCCTATTTGTAACAAGTACACTTAGGATCTTGAAGACTATAAAAAGTGATACTCAGTGAGAAAGAATTCCAAACTGCCATAACCTAAAAGTGTTTCCAATCAAGCCATGCCTTAGTGGTCATTTAAATTGACCAGTTTCTAGGGTATGAAAAGCTTTTTGATAATCAGCTGCCATATAGATTTTTGCTGGAAGTCAATGAAATTTTGGTGTGTTGGTTTTGTCCTCAAACATAAAACTGACAAGGGTATTTTGTTAAAGTTTATAAAGACTGCCAACATGCTGGTTTTTTAATATATTGAAATTTATCATTGTTAACCAAAGCAGCTTTAGGTCAATTTGTTGGGAGTCGAAGCTCAATTGAAATGTCATGTCAAGGCTACTGCATAGTGTTGTGATGATGGAAGATTTGTCTTAAATACATGTGTCCTTTCATGTCTTGAAATCCTAGTCTTAAATGTCAACTGTCTCACATGTTTTATGAATGTTTATGTTGTAATAGTAGCTTTGTTCTCAATGCCAAAACCTATATTTTGTATCAATCATATGGAGGGTAATATTATCACATGCTGCATTCCATATACTTTATCGTTTTATTTACTGTAATATGTCTTTATGGTGAAATCAGAGAAATCCATCAACAATATATCAAAGTATTTTTTGAATTTTCATGAATTTGAACAGTGCACAGGTAGAAGACGTGTTTTCAAATCTTTTGAAATAATAAATTGTATGCTTAAAATTAATAATTGCATGAATATTTTTTCACGTGTTGGTCATTTTTTGTGTTTTGTTGGATTTTCATCTTAAATCTTAACATTTGCCAAATACTTAAAGATATATAGGTATATATCATATGCAGACATAAAATATATGCATCTTTGATGTTTTTTTTTTTTTTTGAGAGTGTCAAAATAATTGATTATGCATTGAATGTATGTACATTATTTTGAGACAATACTGTGTTGCCAAATTTTCATTGGTTGACAAGTGCCATAATGTGTTGTTGTAAATATGACTGACATTCTGAGCTAGTAATACATGTGGATATTTATAGGAAATGAAAGGCAGAATGTCTTCATTGTAAATAATCAATATTCATGGCCTTTTTTCTTCTTTTTTTTTGTAAAGGTATGAAGAATTTATATATAGAATACATGTATCTCATAGAACAGTTTAAATTCATGTTGATACACCCATAGTATAAGGTATTAGAATGAAAATTTATAAAAAGGCAAGAGTTCTTAGTTGTTAGACTATGTTGTCATCATGATGATTTCATGGCAATCAAGAATTTCATACCAGAGAAATATAATATATCATTCTATGCTTTCTATCAATAAAAAAATTATTTAGCATCTCCATTTAAAACCCTTTTGAAATTAAAAGAAAATCATATTCATTGGTACATGTATAGCAAGCTGTTCAAAATATTGGTGACACTGATTTATAGTAAATAGGTTCAATGTTTTTAATTTTTTTCAGTTGAATTTATTTTTGGTATGTTCTTAGCATTTTATATTGATGCAGGGTATGTGATATAATTGTGAACTGACTCAGGCTGTAAATCTGATGCTGGCAGTGTATATTATACAACAACTGACTGCTGATTTCTTTACTTGTGACATGGTTAGGAATCCAAGGTGAACTAATTTCTGCCATGTCCATACACTCATAGAAAGCCATAAACAATCCCGGCTTAAATTAACTATTCAGGTATTTTATTAACTTTTATACCATGTCTGTTTTACTGTGATTCTACGAAAATATACTCTACAATATTTTTCATTGTGATATATGAATAGAAGTTACTATACACTCAAACTCATCCTTCTGTCAGTATCATCTCAAATCAGGGTGAATGTGAAGAGGTACATTTTGAAAAAGGTTGTTTTTGACAAAGTGGAGGACATTAGATTTTCTGATTATTGAATGTGTATAGTTTTGTGAAGAATTATTAATGATAAGTACAGAAAACTGAGAGTTCATTGTGTACATGTACATTCCAGAAAAAGTGTAATCATAATCATCCTCATTTAACTTTCTATTAGTCTTTGAATGTCTTAGAATTTCATAATTTCTTATGTGATATAATGCCAAAAACCAATGTTTCGAAATATATTTCTGTCAGAAAATACCAAGAAATAATTAAATCAGTAACATATATTTTCAGATACATTTTTCATATTGTGGATTATAACTTCAATGTTAAGTTTTCGTCATTATCATATGGAAGATGTGCAATGGAAACTCAGGGAGATTTAATCATTGTAGAACTGTGTGTAAATATTTGTAGATTTGTACAGTTCATGTCTCAGTGTTATTGTGTTCAGTATTTGTGTGAATCTCAAAAAAAAAAAAAACCTCTGTCCTCTCAGCTGCTGTAGAAATGTATATAATGATTATTTAAAACATTAAAGCCTTACTCAGAGGTAAAGTGCTAAAGTAAAACTTAGGGGTAAATTTCTTTACATATATTTTAAGTTTACTAGTTACAGAATGTAGTATGTTGCATGGATGGGGCAGAGAAAAGACATCAATGTCATATTTAAAAAGTTCAACAGCTGACAATTTGATTTTTTTTTATATTTAAAAACTTTTAATTTTAGTACCAGTATGATTTGTTGAGTTTGGCAATTGAAGTGATTAAATTATATGATATCATCCATACTGTAGCACAGAACTGCAGGCTGGTATTGTAGATGCTAGCTGGAGTGTATTTTTATTAAAGGGCTGCATGTTTCAAAGGCCCCTGACTTGGATTTATGTCATTATGTGTCTTGCCTTTTCATGTGAAAATAGTTTATTATTACTTATTGATATAAGTTCAGTAAGTGTCTATCAGTGTCTATTGTCTATCATTCATTTCTTGTAATTGATAAGTGTGTAATGTAACATTTGCTGCCCCTGATTTAATTGATGTCAGTATTACCTGAAATCACTGCCACATTTTGAAGTATACGGATTGTCTTATATTTGTGTGTTTTTCACAGCAAGCATAAAAGTTGGTTTATATTAGTTTGTAAATCAGTGATGATGTGTATATATTTTAAAAAATAAAAGACTAAAATCGATGTCGTAATTTTTGTGTTTATGTAATGTTTCACTTGTAATATTTGTAATGTGCAGTGATAGAGAGAAGTTTTTCTTTTAGACTGGATGAAGTCTTTTATAGTCCTCTATTCCACTTAATTTTATCTGATATATCCCTTTTAAATATATCTAAGCAAAGAGAAAATAATTGTAAAACACCCATTTCATATTTGTTTATTTTACTAGAAAAAGTTATGGTAACCTAAGAAAGCTATTATGCAAATATTGATTGGGGTTAAGGGCATCAGTGATGAAAAGAAAGCATTTAACATAAAGTTAAGTCATAACTTAATGCAAAAGTTTTATGACTATTGCATTAATATAAGTAAAATAGACTTGCTAAAACTTGTGCTATTCAAACACTCCGAAAGACAGTGAGACTGGAAATTTACAAAATGAAAATTACGATCTTTATAACTAATGAAGGACAAAACACCCTCCCCCCCAAAAAAGTGGACAAAATCCTTTAAACAACCTAATTCAGAGAATCTCTGTCCCCGCTCAAGAAAAAAGAGCGTGCGCGGTTAATTTATGACCTTGGCCCTTGACATCAAAAGCAGCAGGGGTCTTTCTTGGGTCATTAGGAGTTGCAATTGTGTAAAATTTCATTGCAAAAGCCCAAAGGCTTCTAGAGATTGCATTGCATGGAAACGAAAGTTTCCAGAAAGTACAGACAAAAATACAGATGGGTCGGACGGACAGACAGACCGAAATTAATATCCACAATTTTCAGCTGGAGACAAAAAACAAAAGTCAAAAATACCTTTTAAATAAAAAAAAAATCTTTTGAATTATTGTTACTAATT
Organism: Saccostrea cuccullata; assembly: GCF_032062105.1. Lineage (NCBI taxonomy): Eukaryota > Metazoa > Mollusca > Bivalvia > Ostreida > Ostreidae > Saccostrea > Saccostrea cuccullata. The sequence goes on from NW_026940777.1 coordinate 91,537, forward strand.
AGCTTTTACCAAATCATTTGCAATATTTCTGTTGTTCTGTTATTGATTTATTTAAACATATTTAGCGGATCTTTATTATGATATTTTTATTACTAAAGAATAGAAGCTAAAATCTCTCAATGTTGGAAAAAAAACGATTATGTCAAAGAAATATATACAACAAAATGGCCATATTAATATTTTGTGTAAAACGGTTCAATGAATCATGGGTAATTCCCGGAAAAAATATACTTTCTTTTTCTCTACTGAGAAGTGAGAAGGAAACTTTTTTTTATTGAAGCAGTATGGCGAGAATAGAATCATTGACTCCTTCAGAGATATTTTTCAGTCAGGATTCGATTAAAAATTGTTTTGGGGATGGCACATGTCATCGTCGTAAGTTAATTGGAGAAACACTTGATGACATATTATCGAGTGAATGCAGTACTAGTATCAGGGATATTCCAACCATCAGTGTTGTGAAAAGATATGGAAGATGGGTAACTGCAGACAACCGACGACTCTGGGTGTTCAAAAAGCTTCACAAACTTGGAAAATGTGATAAAATAACTGTTTTAGTTACTAATTACTTAAATCCAAAGAAAAACGTCATCCAATCTACTACCAGAATCAGGCAAGGTGGAAACCCAGGGGGGTCTTTATGGAGGATTTTGGAAAACCAGATTAATGCTGGCATCAGTCCTGTGCAACAAAAGAGTAGCAGTGAAGTATTTGGCTTTTCTACCCAGAGAAATGTTTTATTAGAATTCTCCGGAGTTCAATCTCAATCTTTTTGTGAGAGAGAAACGTTATCAACTAAATCATTTTCTTATGAAAACAAACCAGCTGATTACCATGGTTTCGATAGCAGAGCTGGTTATTTAAGTGAAGCTTTTCCTGTACCTGTGGACCGAACCTTACATACTCATTCCGAGAACAGCAACCCTTATAATATGGTCCACAGAGGCACAAGCTCATATCCTGGCTCTTCAGGTCGGTTTTACCAAGGAACTGCAAAGCAATTAATGCACTCAGACGAATCGGTACGTAGCACACAATGGGGTAGCTACACTTTTGAAAATGTCGGAATTTCAAGTCGCACTAATTTTGACAGAACTCCTCAGGAAGGCAATTCTTTGACTGCAACTGAAGCAACTAGAGGTGGTGCTTATGATTCTAAAATTAGTCATACACAACCTTCCTATGTACAAGAAAAACTCCAAAGTCCCCTTGCCGACAATTACGAAAAGGTCGTTTATCTGAATCCATTGGATGTCGGGTTTGCTGGTAAAAGTATAGTGTCATTTAACGGAGAAAACATTGGAGAATGGCTAGATGATTTAAGTGAGCGTTTCAACGCATTATCCATGAAGATACCCTTGAATGTTTTTGAGTATCAAGAAAAATATTACTCCAAAGAGGTACAAGAATTGTTAGAATCACAAATACTTCACAGATTGACTGGCAATACACAAATTTGTGGTGCTCGTGTTCCAAAGCCAATAGACGTTTCAATTTTCCATCTTCATGATTCTGTGTGGTCTACTGACAGAATAGGTGGACAAAAGTGGAAAAGTTTCGTTACATTGAACAGCTTAACCACAAAGAAAAAACTAAGCATTTCTCTTTCAGAGATATTCTACACTAGAAGTTCTATTTCAGATACATACAGAGGAAGATCTATTGCTAAGGGACTCGTTGAAGTTTTCACTTCCGGAATGAGCTGCAATGAGTTGAATGTGATGGAATATGAAAATAAATACTATGCTTTGGAAAATAAAAAGCTTTGGATTTTAAAACATGCTGAGAAAGCCATAGGAAAACTAACGATAAGCTGCAATGTTAAGATATCAATCGATTATATAATGTTTCACAGCTTTACACTTAAAGGTATAACAACTGTCGATTTTCAATTGTCACGTTTTAGGCATACAGATGAAGAAAAATTCCTCTTGGAGTATATTCACAAATGTGACTCTTGCAGTTTTGCAAATAGAAGATCAAGCCTCTGTGCTGGCATAGGAACTCGACTCTTTCAAGAGACCCCCAAACACCTGTCGATGGACAACCCTGTATGTAGCACACAGTGGAACAGCTACACGTCAATTTTAGACAAAAGTCCTTATCCCCAGGAAGGCAATTCTTCGACAGCAATTAAAGCACCTAGAGGTGACACGTATGCTTCCAAACAATGTCAAACAACTTTGGAGCAAGAAAGAGACCAAAGTCCCCTCGCTAGGAAGTACGAAACAATTGTTTATCTTAATCCATTGGATCTTGGATTTGTTGGTAAAAGTTTTGTGTCATTTAATAGAGAGAAATTTGGAGAATGGCTAGATGAATTGAGCGAACGTTTCCCTACATTATCATTGAAGATGCCCTTGAATGTTTTTGAGTATCAAGAAAAATATTATTCCGAAGAAGTAATAAAATTGTTAACTTTACAAATACTTCATAGATTGACTGGCAATGTACGAATATGCGGTATCCGTATTCCCAAACCGATTCATGTTTCAGTTTATAGTCTTCATCACTCAGTGATATCTTCTGACAGAATAGGTGGAGAAAAGTGGAAAAGTCTGGTGACATTGAATGGCTTATCAACAAAGAAAAGACAAAGCATTTCTCTTTCAGATATATTCTACACTAGAAATTCTATTTCAGATACATACAGAGGTAGATCTATTGCTAGGGGGCTCTTTGAAGTATTCACTTCCGGAATGCGCAGTCATGAGTTGAATGTGATGGAACATGAAAATAAATACTATACCTTGGAAAATAAAAAACTTTGGATTTTAAAACATGCCGAACAAGTCTTGGGAAAATTAACAATAACCGGCAATGTTAAGATATCAATGGATTATATAATGTTTTGCAGCTTTACAGTCAAAAACATAAAAACAGCAGATGTCCAGTTATCAAGTGATGAACATTCTGACGAAGAAAAATTCATCCTGGAGTATATCAACAAAACGAATCCTTACAACTAGACACACCTGTCAGAACATATATCGTATCACATTTCTCAAATGATTTCGAATAGACTGCTTTTATTTAGTGAATATCATAATGAAAGCATTTCCAAAATTCAAATTTCTGCAGCTGTTAGTATAAACCCTTACAAAAAAATGTATAATAGTAATTATAAACTGTAGTTTACAAAGTTGATAAAAAAATAAAAAAAATAACTATAGTGATAACTTAAATGAATATTTTGATTTATAGCTCTTATATTGATGTGTATAAGTTTACACATGTAACTCTGTAGGTCTTGTTTGAAGTATTTATGATTTACTAATATACAGGAGACCAAGTAAAACAATATTCTTCTGAGAACTGTTTAGACAGGAGGAATCCTTGTAAAAATTAAATTTCGAAAAATATCAAATAAAATACTTTGTCTGTAAAGTGCGTGGATTGATTGGTTGTTATTTCACGTCACATTTGAGAATTTTTAACTCATGTAAAGATTTCATCATTTACTGGCGAAGGGCCTTCAATTAAATATACTATACTAGTATATTCGGCACTCAGGGCCTTTGAATTGTGAGGGCTCTTTATCGCGCCATAGCCTACCATGATACGAGACCTCAGTTTTGAGGAACTCATCGAAAGACTCGTGACTTTCACTACTAATGCGAAGAAATTAGTGAAGAAATTCATTATCTATGTATATATCCCAGGATTGATGCGACTCGGTGAACGAGAATAAAATCCGGATCAGGTGCATTCTTTAAATTTAAAAAAAAATCTTTGAATATTTAAGGCCGGTATACACGGTAAGATTTGTATTATAAGATTTGTATTATAAAACAAAATCTTACTGTGTATACACTCTTAATCTTGAAGGGGAAAAGGACTTGTGGAATATATAAAGCAGTGCATAGTACGGTGTTAGACACTGCTATCAGAGCCACATCCTTCATTTTTATTACTTTGACAGAGAGAGAAATATGGGGCGAAAACACGTTGGAATACGTAGTTTATTTACAATCTTATAAGATATGCATTAGCGTGAGTACAGGAAAGTATTATAATACAAAAGTATTATACATTGTTATAATACTTGCATTATACTACAAATCTCATCGTGTATACCGGCCTTTACATGTATATATTTTACATTTTGACATTGCACTTTGACCTACTTTGCAAACTTTTACCAAACTTTAATCATGACCATGAAAAACACAGACCTCCAAAACATCAGAAGTGGGATCAGGTTACATTGAGGAGTGAGCATCCCCTGCCGACAGTTACAGCTGCTGTGTGCTCCTTGTCATGATCGGGGCATAACGGGAAAATCCGTCGACAATTCAGAGTTTACATAATGACTTAACAATTAGCTTGAAAAATGTCAGTCAGCATTTGACTCAATGATAAATTCTATGTGCTGAATGGTTTAAAAGTAGTTAGTGAAGCGGAAAGCTGTTTTCTTATATTTTTATTATAGCGAAAGTTATCGCCCTTATCATTTTTTATTACCTATAATATGCCTTTAAAATAAATACTCAATTTGTGTTTTAATTAGTTTATAAATTAATTATCACTAAGTATTCTGTATGGTATTAAGATATACAGCTGTATAGGGTTTTTCACTGGCGATTGAATGGAGAGAGGTTCTAGAGGTCAAACTAGAACAACCTTGTGAGTAAATGTAAGTGTGCGGAATTCCCTGCTTATATTAAGTGTGTGGTCATCCCTGCTTGTCACTGCGCAAGGGCAGGTGTGCGGTTATCCCTGCTTGTCCGTTGTGGAAGTGCGTTGGTGTGTGGACTTCCCTGCAAGTGTCACTTGTTCGCTACCAGTAAAAGCCATATATACGCAGTACCAAGTCATTAAGACTGCGCATTGTACATATTTGCAGCACCTCAGGGCTACCCGTTTCTATCACGGGTACGAGCCCGCGGGGTTTACAGGCAGTGACCTCATTACATTAACTGAACAATTAACGCTAAAAAGATCTAAAACTGGATGTGGCAATTTCTGTTATCATTTATTTTGAGAAAACAGTACATAACTAGCCGAAATTTTCCATTTCTATCTTTATGTCAAATTCTTGGTGTTTTGTTAAAGTGTCCTATTTATTAATTCACACTGGAACACTCCCTCTGCTTGGGGGTATTGGTTGCATTGTTGCACATCGGAACACTCTCTTTGCTTCTGGGTATCGATACCAATGTTACAAATTGGAACACTCTCTTCCACGAACATGAAATATGAAATTAGATTGTGCTTATTGATAGATCGTTGTTGATTTATCTAAAAAATGAATTGAAAGGAAGCATGAATGTTATTTAAAAAAAAAATATTAAATCAATACAATTACAGATTGGCCAATATACATATTGACCATATCATTCAAGAAATGGGGGATTAATTTCGCGCCCTATTAGGCTTCAATCTTTTGTCAGGTTTTACTGCAATATTATGGCCAAACGTCCATGCGTTTTCTGCAGAATAACTGTTTTAATGGGTTACCTCGATCTGTATATATACCGGTATTTGTCTAACTAGAGTATATTTGGACCAATGATGCAGGCAGGCGCTTCCTAAATGCACGAAATTTCATGATTCTAACATTTTTTAAAGTATGGACATTTACCTATTCATATTATTGCATAGTATTTATAATATATATATTTTAGGAAATAGCTCTATTAGTGGAAAAGGTTACTATCAAACTATTATTTTTTCCAAAAAAAAAATATGCCGCTGGAATATAACCTAATCCCGTGTATTACGATGCATCACCGTGTTTCGTAAGGATTTTAAAAGACTCTAATTGCAGTCATATCGCAAAGGGGATTTACTGTTGTTGGGTATTGAAATATACAAGTTTAAATTTAGCAGATATAAAAAAAAGCCAAAAGCTTAATTAAACAGGTCTGAAGGTATTTAGTCTTCTGGAAACACACTTAAAATAAACATTTGTTTCATGGTATGAGATGGATAGATAAGAACATATTCCTTTATTAACGCTGGTCCCTAAAATATACTCAATTAGGCACTTAATCTTGAAACATAGCTATTGAAATATAGCAATTAATGAAAAAGAATTATTACCATCGGAAATATTTTTCAGTCAAGACTCTATTTCAAATAAGTTTGGTAAAAACACAGATCATCGGAATAAATACATAGGAGAAACCCTTGATGATATTTTGTTAGGAAAATGTAGTATTCATGATTCTGGACTTAGAATCAGTGTGAAAAGGAAGGAGGGAAAATGGGTGACTGCAGACAATCGACGGCTCTGGATTTTTAAGCAACTGCAAAAGTTAAGAAAATGTGGTAAAATTGTTGTGAATATAATCCATTACTTGGATCCAAGAAAAGATTGTATTCAATCCACAATCAGAATTCGGCAAGGTGGATATGCTGGGGGACGTTATTGGATGAATTTGGAAAAGAAGTCAAAACCTGAGAGCAGTTTTGTTCAAGGATATCAAAGTGATGAAGCTATTCCATTTTCTGCTCGGGAATGTGTTTCATTAGAACCCTCAAAGACAAGAGACCCCTCTGAAGTTCAATTTTTCCGTGAATCATATACTCCCAATATGATATTATTTCCTTCAACTGAATCTTTACTTAGTAATGACTACAGAGAACAGAATGAGAAGAAAAGCACCCTGTTTTCTGAAGAGCCCTTTACCATACCAAGACACTCATCTGCACCTATTCAATGTACGAATAATAACCGTTCCAATAATATAAAAAGACAGACAAGTCCCTGTTCAGATTCTGAGACCCTGTCCTACCAGGAGCCTTCTAAATATTCATTTCCTATTGAAAAAACTTTAAGTGTTAAACATAAATCTATGCCAAAGACAAAGATTGCAATGGAGGCCTCTCATTCTCAAGATATCTCTACAACAAACTCAGCTGTGACATCTTTTGATGATCACCCTATTTTACATTCAAAGTATGGTTATAAAGACTCGACAAAAATTTTGTCATCGGAAAAGTCAAATGAAGTCTCGTATGGCGTTTTGAAGCAAAATTACACACAGAAAGAACAATCCAACAGTAGTTTAAACGCAGCAACCAGAGTAATACGACCAGGCTCGGAAACCATAGTTGTACGACCAAGCTCGGAAACCAGAATAACACGACCAAGTTCGGAAAACAGAGTATTACAACCTAGCTCGGAAAACAGAGTATTACAACCAAGCTCGGAAACCAGAGTAAAACGACCAAGAAGCGCTGTAAACTACCAGAAAACTCCAAATGATTCGTTGCACAAAAGTAGAACTGTGCATCGTTCACTGAGAGAAAGTAATATGTCTGAAAAGGTAACTAGCTTTAGTCATAAAAATGTAGGCACAAAACTTTGTTCCGTAGGAAGTAATTCTTTTACAAAAACTGACGTGTCAATATGCGATACCTATAGTTCCATTGAAAACCCTGTAGAATCTGCTTCACTTCAAGGAAAAGTAAAACATTCCCTTGCCAAACGTTCTGGGGCACCTATCATTTTGAATCCATTAGATATCAGATTTGCTGGTAATATTTATCTATCATCAGTTGAGGGAGAGTTTTTAGGAAAATGGTTAGATGATTGCATCAATACTACATCATTCAGGACCTTGTCCATGTTGTCCATGCATGTGTTTAAGTACAAAGAAAAATTTTATTCGAAAGAATTACTTGATTTGTTATTGTTACAAATGCGTTATAGACTTTATGGAAATGTACAAATTTCCGGTACAATTATTCCAAGACCTACGGACATTCCAGTCTATCAACTTCATGATTCTATGAAATCTTTACACGGAATAAGTGGAAACAAATGGAAAAGCTTTAGTACACTGAATGGTTTACCTACAAAGAAAAAGGTGAATATGTCTCTTTCAAATATCTATTACACCAAGAATCCCATAACCAGTATGTTTAAAGGAAGATCGATAACAAAAGAATTAATTGAAGTATTCACTTCCGGTATGCGCAGCCATGAGCTGAATGTAATGGAGTATGAAAATAAATTCTACACTTTGGAAAATAAAAGGCTTTAGGTTTTAAAACATGCAGAGAAAGTCCTGGGCAAATTAACGATAACAGGAATGGTTAAAATATCAATGGATAATATAATGTTTCATAACTTCACCACGATAAAAGATAAAGAAACAGTAGATGTTCAGTTGTCAAGTGATTTGCATACAGACAAAGAAAAATTTATCCTGGAATATATTCATCGAATGGAGAAACCTTCAGAATAGTTATCAATGTAATGCCTATAAAAGTCGGATATAGAAGTGATTCCAGGGTGTTGATTTACAGATACATGTATGAAACCTTTTTAAACCTTAGTTTATTATTTATATTTTTCTCTATTGAATGAAAGTTATACTAGATTTGCTTTAGCATAAATCATCTGCTGGTATATATGTACTTGGATGAAGAACACTGTCTGATTACATTTTTAGCATCTAGCGATACTAGTATAATCTTCCATAAAAAAAGATGTACATGCATGTACAATGCCGAATAAAATTATATTAAAAGAATCTACAAATGCTGAAGAAAATGAATTATAGAATGAAATCTGTATTCTTCGGGGAAATGTATTAACCGTGGTTTTTCAATTTATAGATCACTTAAGTCTAATACAAAATATGCAATTACATATCGAAAGATATTATTCTGAGAATTTTAAATCAATTTTTTATTTTTCGATTGAGAGGCGTGTTCGTGTTTTATTGCTAAAGGCATTCAAATATGCTTTTTTTAACATACAGGAACATTGAAACATATAATGGAGATAACGAACAGTATTCAAGATCAAAAGTCTATAAACTATTACAAAACAAGAGCAGAGCAAACTATGACCTCCAAAACATCAGAGGTAGGATTAGGTGCCACGAAGGCATTCCCTGCTGATCTGTCACACCCGCCTATGCTCCTTGTCATGACCGGGGAATAACGTAAAAAATCCGTCGTCAATTTAGTATATAAATAATGGCGTAACAATTTGTATGAAAAACGTCAGTCACCATTTGACTCAATGATAAATTGCATTTGCTGACAAGGTCATTGTATCGACCATAGAACTTATGAAATAATGACTTGAAACGAGACAGCTAATATTCAAATTGCATTTGCTGACAAGGTCATTGTATCGACCATAGAACTTAATGACTTGAAACGAGAGAGATGATATTCTTGTTTCATCAACTTGTTTGCACATGTCAATCATTTACCTCGTTTTAGAAATTGTTCATACGTAGAGTATGCTCTTGCGTATCGAATCAACTGAGAAAAGTTATATTCCAGTCTCTTGAATCTTTATTATCTTTGCTTTAGGAAGTAAAAGAACTAAAAGATGATGTATCTGTCTGTAATTAAATATAAACATCTAATAATCCAGCATTCAGTTATGGAATTGGGAAATTGTTTTCTGTAAGCGACTATGTATGGAATACACAATGTAATAACAATAGCCGTACAAGGAAAATTCCTCATACGTGCATATCTTACTATTGTACTAAAACCCACCTTTTCTATTCATCATTTTTCATAAAAGAAGATGCAGTCACAAACAAAACCAGGCCGAATAATGTTAATATAGGGCTTAAAAATTCATGGAAATTAGTATTCTTTGAAATGTTAAACAAACGAACTATTGATACTAAAGTATTCCGAAGGTGTCGTTTTCCTTCACTTTTGTTTGAAAATAACCAAAATGATTGTTGATTTAAGGTCAAGATCAAGTAAATGTCTTTAGACTAATAGTTTGGTGTTAGATGTATTATGACGTCAGAATCACTTTCAACTTTCTATTTCCCGTACTTTACAACTCTAATAGAATTATGTAGAAAATAAAGTATTTTAATGGGATTTGATTCGAAACCACATGAAAAGCAGTCCCGATACCTATATTAATTTTGACATTATTTTGAAGAAAAGGACAAAAACATACAATTTACTGTTTTGTGAAAGACGGTAGGCAATTCGGATACATTTTCTTTGGCTGATATGGAGAAAACTCCCATATCTATGACCAATTTTCTTAATATGTCATTGGAAATGCCAGTTTAAAATATCATTTTTCCATCTTGTTAACGTACAAATTATACCAGGAAACACCTTATTTGACCAAGCTTAAGTTATAACGCATCATTGAAGGAATTTTTCATGAGTCTTGAGTTTTCTTTGTTTTCGTTTATAAGCTTAATTTGATCTATATTTATTAAGAGTAAAAACCAGTTAAACTTTAAACGGAAGAGCCGTTATTTAGAACAAGAAATCGAAAATGTGAAAAGAAAACAGACGGAATCCTGACAAGGAACGCCAGGTGAACAGAAAACATGACTGACGTACGTTCAGGTCAGCTTTTTAGAGGCAAATGAAAGGCGTCCTAAAAATAAAACAGAACTATATCCAAATTTCGATTTATGATCATTTATTCTAGGAATAATATTAGTAGTTTCGGTTTCTAAATATAAAAATCAAATACTTATCAATTTATTTAGTATATAGTAATTTTCTCCGAGTCGGGAGTGGGCAAGCAACTGTTAGTTTTAAGATGGTTCCATGTTTCTATCTCTTCTCATGAATACTGCATAGCGTTCAACAGGAACTGAAATTTAGATATTTTACAAAACTACATCGGGATTTGTAAACCAAAATCATTGTAGACTGGTTTGTTTGTTGTTTAACGTCCCTCTCGATAATTTTTCACTCATATGGAGAACCATTTTGACCTAAAAGTATACTCGCACTCAGGGCCATCGAGTTAAGTGAGAGATGTTTAATTTTTGTGCCATCATCTACTGCGACACGGAAGGTCAGTTTATACAGTCTCATATTCAAGGGAGATAGGCTGTAGAGGTGTAACTTGACTGAATTCAGTATTCAGGGATAGTTAGAGTAAAAACATTTTGTCATGTTTTGAAATAAGAAATAAATATTTGTAACATGTGTATATACTTTCAGTTTCATTATTTACTCTAGTGTAAATATTTGAGGATCATATTTTTCTTAATTTGAATTTAAGATTTAATATAATAAATACCAATATATCGGTTTTAATATTTAAGGATGTTTTGTTTGCCTTCATAAACAATAGTGGCAAATGAATACATGTAACTGGTCACCCTTCGACTTACTGATATCTTCAATGACGATATAAAGTGTGCGACACATGTGCGTCTCAAAACACTCTGGTCTTTAAATATTTAAGATACATCAGAATAGTGGTTTCAGAAAATCACTAAATAACTAATCTTTTCTAACTTTAGAATATGATGAAAAAGCCGTTATACTATGGTATAGACAAGATAAAATATTGTTAGATTTTACATTAGTTATATTTCATAGGTTAAAACATTACAATATTTATTTGGTATTTGACCATACAAAGTAATTCTTTATGGTAGGAAAAGGAAAGTAGGGTGGATTTTTTTTATTGGTTAATGTATAGTACATGAATATTGATAATTTAATTCAATTCATTTTTTCAAAATATATGATTTTAACCCAATGTCAACTTTCTGGATTGGTATTTCATAATTTTACATGATTGCTTAATTTCAAGTTAATATGTACCAAGGCACTGAAATTCTCGTTAAAATCTCCATAATTTGAAATTAAGATTAAAAGTATATGAACAAAACAACTCCTTTATGTTTAGTATACATTTTTTCTTGGCATATTATTGAAGGTTTCATGTTTTATGAAGAAAATTATAGCGGATAAATACATGTTCATACAAATATTTCTGTGTTACTACTCATTTTGTTTCTTAGGGGGTGTTAAGTAACTTTCCTAAGTGTTAAAGGGAACGTTTGGTCAGAATTAAAATTTTTATATATAAAACTGTACCTCTCATATAAAAAGAAAAGCTGCATCTAACCAGACTGCGCTGCTGATAACAGCAGTTAAATTGGATTTTAATAGCTTAATCGGAGCAGCATGGGGAAAACCTTATCATGGCCGCTGCTGACGTAGAGCAGACAGATTAAATGCCAGATGGCTAAGAGTCAATGTGTTTATGACTGCAGAAAAATAAAATTCCTTCTTTCAGATATAAGCTAATCTAAGCAATTGTTAATTTATAGCAATTAAATTAACATCCTTTGAGGACACATTAGAACTTTAAAAAGTTTTAGTTAAACTTTTGTAAAATAATACAACCTTTGCAGCTAAGTTTTTAATTAAGGTTATTCAACCAGTTTATGGCTTTTTATTATTAATTCCTTCTTTTATTTTCCTAAATTCTGAAACACTAGAAGCATAGGAATGTGAAATTATATTTACTATAATATATTCATATCCAAAATTAAAATGCACACACTTAATTGGCACATTTTCACAACTTGATTATGCCATGATAGTGTTTACACTTAGAGCGGAATTGCCTGCAATACGTCATAAAAGTGAGGATTGTGGGAAATATTTAGCAAGCGCGATAACTTTATCTCTCAACATGGCAGCCTCCATCAGCCAGTTTACTCATAACTTTGATGTCTTATTACTAAATAATTAAGTTAAAACAAATGGCAGTAACAGGTAAAATTCATTATTGACCATTCAATGAATGAAATATCAAAAAGTTTTTTTAGACCAAACGTTTCCTTTAATGAAAATGTTTAGTCCTTATCTTTTCTAATATAAATAGCACATTTTGTTGTCAGAAATAATATACTGAAGAAAAAAGAAAATATTCGAATTTTTTTTTACCTCATGACCGAGAATTATGAAAATTTGTCAGATGAGAAATTTAGTTACTATGTACCAAAATCTGAGTTCAGAATTACTCAACCGTAAAATGTATGACGTCACGAAGGGGAAACGCTAAAAAGCCCAAAACACGTGCATTTTGATGACGACGAGTTTGTCAACAAATCTTGTTGTACCATTTGATGCACCCGAGGTATACACATTGTTTTTCAATATTTAGAGAAAATATGAATTTCTTGCAATTTTGGTACAGTTTACGGAAGTTCCACGGGTCTGGTTTTCGAATTGCCTAATTAATGAAAAAGGCAACAATTAACGGGTAACTGAACAGTTTCTTGTAAATTTTTCCCCAGAAAGGGCCTGGAATGGTTTTTAATCAACAGTGACGATGACGTTAACGCAAAACAGAGTCATGTTACGAGCGGGTTAATCATCCAGCCATCTCTTAAATCAAAGTAAGACATAGTGCCATAACAAGTAATGCCATCGTGATTCTAAGATTAAAATGTTGAAACTAGAACTTTATTGCTGTTAATATTTATCTGAAATGTTCATAATTAGGGAATAATATAATGATATTGTTTATGATAGTACCTTTAAGATTCTACTTATCATATCTCTGATGTATTTTGAAGTCTATTTGCTCTTCGTTTATCAACAATGGTAATTTCCATTCCTACGTCGATACGATTTATCCTGGTGAGCTTGAGATAAAGGTACCAGTCTAACACATCTGTTTCATACTGGGATATTTTACTTGAAAAAGACGTTAATTGTAATCGAACAACCAAGCTATATGATAAACGTGATGACTTTAACTTTTCTATCGTCAACTTCCCTTACATATGCAGCAATATACCTTCATCATCTGCATACGGAGTGTATATATCTCAATTGATTCGATATGCAAGAGCTTGCTCTACGTATGAACAATTTCTAAAACGAGGTAAATTATTAACAACCAAGTTGATGAAACAAGAATATCAGCCGTCTCGTTTAAAGGCATCATTTCGTAAGTTCTATGGTCGATACAATGACCTTGTCAGCAAAAACAATTTATCATTGAGTCCAATGCTGACTAAAGTTTTTCGTACTAATTGTTATTCCATTATTTATACACTAAATTGACGACGGATTTTTCTGTTATTTTCTTATCATGACAAGGAGCACACGACGCGTGCAACCGGTCAGCAGGGGATGCTCACTCCTCCATGGCACCTGATCCAACCTCTGATGTTTCGGGGGTCCGTGTTTGCTCTGCTCCTCTTTGTATTGTTTTATGAACTTTGAGATTGAATACTGTTCGTTCTTTGTCCTTCTTACAAATTGTATTACTTAAATTAACATGATTTCTATTCGTTCTGAACATTTTTTAAATTGCAAATTCTATTCATTATACTGTGAAATCACACATATTCGTAGGAGTTTAATTTTTGTTGTCTTCGAGGAATGGAGAGACCCATGAATTTATGACCACAATGAAATGTATTACAACTACGGAGTTTTCCAACCACTAAATTTAAGTCCCATAAACCAATATTTTTCCTCAAACCGAGAAAATTTGACCCCTCGAAAATATGTGATTTTACAGTATATCGCACTACAAGTTCAAACTAACTTCTATGTGTATCAATTACCTGACGGTTACTAATAAAAGTAAATATTTTTTTTATCACATGAGACCTGGTGACCCATTTTTTAAACTGCTTTAATCTAAGGGAGAAAAAGAAAGTACAAGTAAAAGTGTGGTTAATGAAGTCGGATTTACGAGAAATCGTATTGGACTAAATAACATGTTAATATCAAAAGAGGGCAGCTAATGTCCTCCAGTAATAAATATAACAATTTAAATTTTTGCTGTAAAATCATGGTGGTTTCTTTTTCATTTTGAGTGATTCATAACTATTGTTTTTTTTAATCTTTCGGTTTTTTCAATTAATATTGAAGACCAGAAGTGTCTTTCAACTACTAAGAATATTCAAACGAAAGATAACAATATCGTATTGCAATAGAAATGGAACAAATTTTAAAAATCAAGAAGAAAAAAAGGTTTTTTGAGGAAAGCAAACTTTTACAGCTGGTTCAAACAATAACATTGAAATTAAAATATATCACTTATTTACATGTGTGTTATCTCTAAGTCTACTACTACGTACTGCATTGTTATCTGTTGATCGTGCTGCATGTATTGATTTATCAATGAACATTTTCCGAAAACCTGGATTACATAAGTTTAAACTGGTTACCATGCAGTCGATTGGATGTTTAAAATAGATTTGGAAAAACTAACGGTTTAAAAATAGGACTTGTATTGTAATATATATAGAGATATAAGTTTGTCTACAACTTACAACAGTAACATTAATCAAAATGCCTTTAAAGGAGTTGCAACCCTCAGAAATATATTTCAGTCAGCGCACCATTGCAAGCTGTTTTAGAGAAGAATCCAGACATGCAAAGAAATCAATCGGAGAAACTTTAGACGATTTAGTAGTGGGACGCTGTAAAATAGAAGATTTCCCCAAAATCAGTGTGGTCAAGAAAAATGGAGTTTGGGTGTCAGCAGACAATAGAAGATTGTGGATCTTAAGACAACTAGAAGCTTTAGGACTGTGTGAAAGAACGAAAGTGAAAGTTACAAAATATCTTGGTCCTGACAAAAATGTAATTGAAGAAGTACAGATTCGCGGGAACCCTGGAGGAGTGATATATACAAATATAGTAAGTTTCAAGTGCTGAAAGTTTTAAATCCTGTATTTTCAAAATGTAGTGTAATTTTATTGACAGAAGATAACTGTATCGAGTGATGTAACAACCGCAATACAGTATTTAACTTTTTTTTGCTGTATTGTGCCCAAAATGTCATTCTGCTTACAACCTTTACTTAATAAATTCTTTGCACGTTCTTTATAGTCAGTAGTGACGTACTCAATTTTAACATTTGCTAAAAAGAGTTTCTTTAAAAATCTTCTTTTTTTTTTACCATATGCTTAAAATATTTAATTTTAATGACATAAAAATTTACGTAATTATTAACCCAAATCGATTCAATTATTATGAATTCTTATATTATTGTAGTCTCAGATTGTTCATGAATGGAAGAGAGAGAGAGAGAGAGAGAGAGAGAGAGAGAGAGAGAGAGAGAGAGAGAGAGAGAGAGAGTATTCTGATTCTGATGTTATTGTGATTTTAATTTGTGAATTTCATTTTACAGGTATTCTGTCATGACGTTAGGAAGATAAGAAGACAAACTGGATAGAGAAAGACATGTTGAACATGTTTTCATCGTTCTAAATTATATTCTATGAATATTATATATATATTTTGGTGCTAATTGTTTTTGTTATATTAAAATGACAGATAAAAATATGAGTTTATTTATCGATCTTTTCCATATAGTTAACCTTTTCTTCAACCTGCAAAATGTAACAAACCAGACTTTGTATTATATGTAAACGCTTTGGTGTGATCTTATAGAAAGGCATGGAAATAAATAACCTTCTAAATGACTATTGATTGATTGATTGATTGTATACTGTTTAACGTCCCTCTCCAGAATATTTCACTGATATGGAGACATCACCATTGCCGGTGAAGGGCTGCAAATTTAGGCTTATGCTCGGCACTTACGACCTTTGAGTAGGGAGGGATCTTTATCGTGCCACACCTGCTGTGACACGGGGCCTCGGTTTATACGGTCTCATCCAAAGGACCGCCCCATTTAGTCGACTTTTACGACAAGCAAAGGGTACTGAGGACTTATTCTAGCCCGGATCCCCACGGGGCTAAATGACCATTGAATGATACAGTAAAAGATGGTTATAATAAGTTTACAGCAAAACGAAATGAATTCCTTGTGGACTTAAAATGTCCTGTGAACTGAACTAACATAACGAATAACGTTTATATAATAAAACAAATTCTTCCGTTCCTGGTTTTCCCCTACTTTTAAACGTGCTTTTCTCTATCTTTATTTGATAAATAGTCCCCCCCAAAAAATGCATAAAGCAGTTTGAAATGTAAATAAAACAAAAAGAATCATACTCAAAAGTCCATTGGACTACACAAATCGGGCTCAAAGCAAACACAGACCTTTTGAATAGGAAAGGTGCCATCAGTTTTCATAGAAGACAAAGGATCTTCTGTTGACCAGATATATTATAGCCGTGTGTTCTTCGTCGTGTTCGGGTAAGCAGAAAGATACGTAGAAAATTTAGTTTGAAAATAATAACATAGCAATTAGTATGGAAAACGCCACTTATGAATTGTCTTACAGACATTTTATATTTGCTAACAAGGTCATTTTATCGACCATAAAACTTACAAGACTGCTGATACTCTTGTTTCATCAACATAAATGATACCAATTTACCTCGTTGTATAAATTGCACATACGTAAAGCATGCTCTTACGTATCGAATCAACTGAGAGTTATAGATTAAATATACAGGTGAAGGTATATTGCTGCATATAAAGAAAGGGAAGCTTAGTATTGAAAAGTTAAATTAATTGTATATTGTATATTGTTTAACGCTGCAATGGAGAAATTCTCACTCATATAGAGACGTCATCGTATGCCAGTGAAGGGCTCCAAATTTAGACCTATACTCGGCCCTCAGGGCCACTGAGCAGTGAAGGTTCTTTATCGTTCCAACGCCAAACGTGACTCAGGACTTACGTTTTTAAAGTCATATTCAAAAGACCTGTGACTTTCACTTCTAGTGTCGAGCGTTTGGCGAAGGAACAGTCACTACCTGTCGCGAACAAGAATCTAACCTGGGTCTTCCGATCTCAAACCGAACGTCTACCACTAGGCTACCGTGACTGTTTAAAGTTATTACGTTTATCACACAACTTGGCTGTTCAAAAACCATCAACATCTTTTTCAACTAAAATATCCAAGTATGAAACAGATGTGTCAGACTCTGTGGTATCTTTTATCTCAAGGTCACCAGGATATATCGTATCGAAATAAGAATGGAAATTGCCAAGTGTTTGCTTCTTTTCACTTTAAGAATTTAGACAATTTCTGTTTTATATTAATACAAAAATAGGTCTTATAATAGGCCTTTCAACTGCCCTAGAGGTCGGTATTATGAACGATAACTCACTACTGAAACTTGTTTAGAGCAGGCTCGGGGTATCTAACTGTTTACATGCAAGGCAGTTTTTAGCGTTTCCCAAGTGTATCTTTGCTCTCAGCAGAATCCAGTGGTTTTAAAATTTAGCACCAATGTTAAACTTATTTACTGTATTGTTGGGGACACCGGTTTACTGCATATAATTAAAATTTTTAATTAAAATAAAAAGTGAAATCTACCCTCCCTCTCAGTTCTAACCTATAACGAGGTAAATTATAGTGTCATTTATGTTGATGAAACAAGAATATCAGCAGTCTTGTAAGTTTTATGGTCAATAAAATGACCTTGTTAGCAAATATAAAATATCAGTAAGACAATTCCTAAGTGGCGTTTTCCATACTAATTGCTAGGTTATTATTTTTCAAACTAAATTTTCTACGTATCTTTCTGCTTATCCGAACACGACGAAGAACACACGGCTATAATATATCTGGTCAACAGAAGATCCTTTGTCTTCTATGAAAACTGATGGTACCTTTCCTATTCAAAAGGTCTGTGTTTGCTTTGAGCCAGATTTGTGTAGTCCAATGGACTTTTGAGTATGATTCTTTTTGTTTTATTTACATTTCAAACTGCTTTATGCATTTTTTTGGGGGGGGGGACTATTTATCAAATAAAGATAGAGAAAGGCACGTTTAAAAGTAGGAAAAAACCAGGAACGGAAGAATTTGTTTTATTATATAAACGTTATTCGTTATGTTAGTTCAGTTCACAGGACATTTTAAGTCCACGGGGAATTCATCTCGTTTTGCTGTAAACTTATTATAACCATCTTTTACTGTATTATTCAATAGTCATTAAGACCCGTGTGGATCCGGGTTAGAACCCCTTGCTTGTCGTAAAAGTCGACTAAATGGGGCGGTCCTTCGGATGAGACCGTATAAACCGAGGCCCCGTGTCACAGCAGGTGTGACACGATAAAGATCCCTCCCTGCTCAAAGGTCGTAAGTGCCAAGCATAAGCCTAAATTTGCAGCCCTTCACCGGCAATGGTGATGTCTCCATATCAGTGAAATATTCTGGAGAGGGACGTTAAACAGTATACAATCAATCAATCAATAAATAGTCATTTAGAAGGTTACTTATTTCCCTGCCTTTCTATAAGATCACACCAAAGCGTTTACATATAATACAAAGTCTGGTTTGTTACATTTTGCAGGTTGAAGAAAAGGTTAACTATATGGAAAAGATCGATAAATAAACTCATATTTTTATCTGTCATTTTAATATAACAAAAACATATAACACCAAAGTATATATATAATATTCACAGAATATAATTCAGAACGATGAAAACAAGTTCAACATGTCTCTCTCTATCCAGTTTGTCTTTTTATCTTCCTAACGTCATGACAGAATACCTGTAAAATGAAATTCACAAATTAAAATCACAATAACATCAGAATCAGAATACTATCTCTCTGCCTCTGTCTCTCTCTCTGTCTCTCTCTCTTTCTCTCTTCTGATCTATCGAAGTGTCTCTCTGAGGGCGTTGGGTTCTAATGACTGTGATACTAGAACATTTTTAAAAGATTATTTCATTCAAAAGAAATACTTACATGTATATATTCCCATGTGTTACGTTTAGTTTGCGTTTAAATGCATCTGTGACAGACCTCCTAGCAGTTCCTCTAAACATTCATGAACAATCTGAGACTACAATAATACAAGAATTCATAATAATTGAATCGATTTGGGTTAATAATTACGTAAATTTTTATGTCATTAAAATTAAATATTTTAAGCATATGGTAAAAAAAAAGATTTTTAAAGAAACTCTTTTTAGCAAATGTTAAAATTGAGTACGTCACTACTGCTATCTATTTAGAACGTGCAAAGAATTTATTAAGTAAAGGTTGTAAGCAGAATGACATTTTGGGCACAATACAGCAAAAAAAAAGTTAAATACTGTATTGCAGTTGTTACATCACTCGATACAGTTATCTTCTGTCAATAAAATTACACTACATTTTGAAAATACAGGATTTAAAACTTTCAGCACTTGATACTTACTATATTTGTATATATCACTCCTCCAGGGTTCCCGCGAATCTGTACTTCTTTTTCAGTTACATATTTGCCTGGACCAAGATATTTTTTTACTTTCACTTGTGTTCTTTCACACATTCCTAAAGCCTCTAGTTGTCTTAAGATCCATAGTCGCCTATTGTCTGCTGATACCCAAACTCCATTTTTCTTGACCACACTGATTTTTGGAATATCTTCTATTTTACAGCGTCCCACTACTAAATCGTCTAAAGTTTCTCCGATTGATTTCTTTGCATGTGTGGATTCTTCTCTAAAACAGCTTGCAATTGTGCGCTGACTGAAATATATTTCTGAGGGTTGCAACTCCTTTAAAGGCATTTTGATTAATGTTACTGTTGTAAGTTGTAGACAAACTCATATTTCTATATATATTACAATACAAGTCCTATTTTTAAACCGTTAGTTTTTCCAAATCTATTTTAAACATCCAATCGACTGCATGGTAACCAGTTTAAACTTATGTAATCCAGGTTTTCGGGAAATGTTCATTGATAAATCAATTCATGCAGCACGATCAACAGATAACAGTGCAGTGCGTAGTAGTAGACTTAGAGATAACACACATGTAAATAAGTGATATATTTTAATTTCAATGTTATTGTTTGAACCAGCTGTAAAAGTTTGCTTTCCTCAAAAAACCTTTATTTTCCTCTTGATTTGTAAGAACTTGTTCCATTTCTATTGCAATACGATATTGTTATCTTTCGTTTGAATATTCTTAGTAGTTGAAAGACACTTCTGGTCTTCAATATTAATTGAAAAAACCGAAAGATTAAAAAAAACAATAGTTATGAATCACTCAAAATGAAAAAGAAACCACCATGATTTTACAGCAAAAATTTAAATTGTTATATTTATTACTGGAGGACATTAGCTGCCCTCTTTTGATATTAACATGTTATTTAGTCCAATACGATTTCTCGTAAATCTTATTGAATTAACCACACTTTTACTTGTACTTTCTTTTTCTCCCTTAGATTAAAGCAGTTTAAAAAATGGGTCACCAGGTCTCATGTGATAAAAAAAATATTTACTTTTATTAGTAACCGTCAGGTAATTGATACACATAGAAGTTAGTTTGAACTTGTAGTGCGATATACTGTAAAATCACATAT